>NC_044996.1:91916944-91926957 GCF_008728515.1 Papio anubis
CCCACCTATGAGTGAGAACATGCAGTGTTTGGTTTTCTGTTCTTGTGATAGTTTGCTAAGAATGATGGTTTCCAGCTGCATCCATGTCCCTACAAAGGACACAAACTCATCCTTTTTTATGGCTGCATAGTATTCCATGGTGTATATGTGCCACATTTTCTTAATCCAGTCTGTCACTGATGGACATTTGGGTTGATTCCAAGTCTTTGCTATTGTGAATAGTGCCGCAATAAACATACGTGTGCATGTGTCTTTATAGCAGCATGATTTATAATCCTTTGGGTATATCCCCAGTAATGGGATGGCTGGGTCATATGGTACATCTAGTTCTAGATCCTTGAGGAATCGCCATACTGTTTTCCATAATGGTTGAACTAGTTTACAATCCCACCAACAGTGTAAAAGTGTTCCTATTTCTCCACATCCTCTCCAGCACCTGTTGTTTCCTGACTTTGTGCAGCACAGCAACATGGCACAAGTATACATATGTAACAAATCTGCACGTTATGCACATGTACCCTAGAACTTAAAGTATAATAATAATTTTAAAAAAAGTAAAAAAAAAAAGAAAATTGAGCTCAAATGTCATCACTTCTGGGAGGCCTTTTTAAACCCCCACACTGGATCTTGTTCCCTCTTCTGGGCTCCCACATCTTCTCTCTCAGAATTTATCACACTGTACTACTGGCACCTTGTCTTATGTCTTCCTCCCACATCAGACCTTGAGCAACTTGCTGATAGGAATCTGAAACCATTGACTAGAGGGGCTGTCAGAAGTGCCTGTTGCATTCAGATGTATTTCCTCTGTTCTTTCTACTCTGTTCTACCTGTACCCAGAAAAGGAACTAGAAGAATAAAATCTACTGAGGTTAACAAACCTCTGAGGTGACGTAGAGAAGAACTCGAAGTGCCCTAATGGAGGAAAGTGGCTGGGACTTCCCAGGTCATTCGGAAGGATACTTAGGTGGTGCCTCTACTATTCCTGCTCCAGCTGAGCCTGTGAGTGTGGGTGGCTGTGGTTGTGCCTGATATCTCCTCTCCTTTAGAGGAAAATGTCTCATTTTCTCTTTGGGTGGTGGTTGTATGATTCTTATCTTTTTATGAGGCAATGTAGTCTGGAGGGGGAAGTAAGCTCCAGCCCCATGTGCTCACATAGCGTGTCCTCAGGAAACACTTCCCTGGCCCTTCTCTACATAATCCCCTCTCTCTCTCTGCATTGATTTGTTCTGTGTCTTTGTTGACTTCCTACCTGTGTGGGAATTCCTCTGGAATCAGAGTCTAGGTCTGATTCATATCTGCAACCCCAGTGTCAACCTGACAATAAGTAGATATTCAGACAATGTTTGATTGAATAGACTTCAGTGACTTAGGAGTTTCAACTTTTTACTTTGCAGTTGCACTGCAGTAAACATCATGGTACTTAAAGTTTTCTCTGGATTTTAGATTATTTTCTTAGCATAGATTTTCCAAAAGCTTATTTATAAACCATAAAGTTCACCCATTTTAAATGTGTAATTCAGTGATTATTAGTATATTTACAGAATTGTGCAACCATCACTACAAATATTAGTATTGATTTTTAGAAATGGAATTATTTGACCAAATGATATGGATCTTTTAAAGATTTTGTCTTATGTTTTATCCAATATCTCCGTAAAAGGTTTTCCCGGTTAATGATAGGCTCAACCACTTGTGATGAGTGGGAATTAAGGAAGACATACAGGCTTTGTTGGGTTACTTCCTGAAGGGTTTGTCTCACTATCAGCATCTCTCTCCTTCATTAGCTATACCCCTTACCCAGATTCTGGAATGAAACTCAGAGAGTAGCATGATAGCTATGTCCCAGACATGCTGTGGTTTCTTCTTCATGTAAGATTGGTCTATAGTTTCTATTTTAATTTAAATAACACATCTGTTCTTGTAATTTTGGGTAATACCAGCCAATATAATTATTTGCCCTAACACCATTTGGTGATGGTAGCTGGGTTGTTCTTAGACAGCTTTTCCAACGGTTTCCATGATAATTTGTCTATATGTTTTTTTAAAAAAACTTCTTCCCGTATCAATTTTAGTAATCAATATTTTTCAAAATATCATAGAGTAATACAGAGAATTCTTTTATAATTTTTGATTAGGTATAAAATTCCAAAATCCAGTTTTTTACCCCTCAGAGTGTTATAAATATTATTTCATTGTTTAATAACACTTATAATTACAGCTAAAATGTTCAATGTCAGGCTCATATTCTTCCTTTTGTAAGTAATCTATATGCTTAGTGGGAGTAGCTTCCTATTAGGAGAATTAAAAAATGTCCTGGTATATTAGTCAGGGTTCTCTAGAGGGACAGAACCAGTAGGAGACATACACACACACATATATGTGAGTTTATATATAACTCTCATATATGTGTATGTATATATGTGTGTGTGTGTGTGTGTATATATATATATATATACATGGGAGTTATTAAGTAGTATTAATTCACACGATCACAAGGTCCTATGATAGGCTGTCTGCAAGCCGAGGAGCAAGGAAGCCAGTCTGAGTCTCAAAGCTGAAGAACTTGGAGTTCAATGTTCAAGGGCAGGAAGCATGCAGAATGGGAGAAGGATATAGGCTGGGAGGCTAAGCCAGTCTAGCCTTTTCATGTTTTTCTGCCTGCTTTATATTTGCTGGCAGCCAATTAGATGATGCCCACCCAGATTAAGGGTGAGTTTGCCTTCCGCAGCCCACTGACTCAAATGTTAATCTCCTTTGGGCAACACCCTCACAGACACACCCAGGATCAATACTTTGTATCCTTCAATCCGATCAAGTTGACACTCAATATTAACCATCACACCTGGCATATATCTTAATATAGCTAGTAACTATTTATAGTTTTTGTTTTTTGGTAAAGAAGAATGTGTTTTAGTTCTCAATCCCCTATTCAGCAGGCAGAGACAGCAATATGAGCAAAAGGAAAAAAGTTTAAAAGTCCCTAATGTGTTTCAGGAAATGCTACAGAGAACAGATTATATTTTAAATGGGTTACGAAGCATGAGTTTACTGGGTAAAGCAGAGGGAGAGGGGCAATCCAGGCAAAGGGTACAATATCAACAAAATCAGGGAGGTCTTACGATGTTTACTGCATTTCAGGAACAATGAGTTTTCTAGATGTTGAGGGAGAAGGAAGAGTCTGGAATTACTTGCTCAGTCACTATATGGAAGAAGAGATCTCATCCTGGTACTTGGTTCTTCTAAGTGTTACCTCAAGAATGAACAGGGATTAAGAACATCATCCCTAGAGCCAGATTAACTGGATTCTGCCATTTATTGACTGTGTGAACTTTGGGAGGTTACTTCACCTGTCTGAATTTCAGTCTCCTTCTCTGTAATATGAGGATATGGATAATATCTAATTCATAGTGTTTTTATGACATGTAAAAGAGTGAATCTCTGCAAAACTTGTAATGCCTGACACATAGGAAGAAGCTAGCAAATATTTTGTTCATTTAATTTCAATTCTGTTTATGAATTCCTTTTCTGTGTCTCCAAGGCCATTATTGTAGTTCAGGCTTCATCATCTGCCTCCTCCCCACTGGATGTCGGCATGATCTTTCTATCCCAGAAATATGGCCATGTCACTTTGCTGTTTAGACTCCTTCAATAGCTCCTCAGCATTGCCAGGAAAAACAACAAAGTCTTTTACAGGATCTATAAAGTTGGTCATGAACTGTCTTCTGCTTATGTCTTGTGTCTTACCTGTTGACACTTTTCTGTAAGCTTCTTTTAGTCCACCTATGCTTACTTTCTTCCTGGTCTTTACATTCTTTTTTCTGGCTAGAATTATCTTCTTCAATCCCTCTCTTTTTTCCCTGATATAATCCACAGGTTCACACAATCCATCTTTGTTGTTGTTGTTTTGGTCTAGCTTAACTCCTGCTTGTCCTTTAAGACTCAATTCAGGACCAGGCGTGGTGGCTCATGCCTGTAATCCCAGCACTTTGAGAGGCTGAGGCGGGCAGATCACCTGAGGTAAGGAGTTCGAGACCAGCCTGGCCAACATGGTGAAACTCCGTCTCTACTAAAAATATAAAATTTAGCTGGCCATGGTGGCAGGTGCCTGTAATCCCAGCTGCTTTGGAGGCTGAGGCAGGAGAATTGCTTGAACCTGGGAAGCGGAGGTTGCAGCGAGCCAAGATCATGCCACTGCACTCCAGCCCAGGCGACAGTGCAATACACCATCCCAAAAAAAAAAAAAAAAAAAAAAAAAAAAAAAAAAAGATTCAATTCAGGTATCACCTATTCCAGAAATCTTCCTTAACTTGCTCTGTTCTGATAGTGGTAGATGTTTCTCCTCCATACCTCTATGATTCCCTGTTTATGTGCCTGTTTCTCCTACAAGACCTTGAGCCCTTCAAGGACAGACTTCTTATGTTATTTGACTTTCTTTGTGTCCCCAGTAACCTAAAATAGACTGTGAAACATAGCAGGCATTCAACAAATACTTGTTGAAGGAATATATATTGAAAGGAACATGTAGTGTTTTTCTGTTTCTTGTTTTCAAACAGTGGGGGTACTGGTTAGCTAGCTGTGGCTTAGCATAATTTACAAGGTTTTCTGGAGGTGACACTGCTTAGATGTCTCAGACTTGGGCCTCTATCTTCAGCCTCCATACATGTGTTCCTGTATCTGAGGATTTCCATCCCCTTATGTTCCTGGGAACCTATTTCTGAGTTCTCAGAAGGTCCTGTCTAAATTTTTCCTGCAAATTTTCCTAATGAGTTTTAAGAGGGCTCAGCATGCCAAAGTCAATTACTACATATACCTATTTATTTTTTCAGATGATAAGACTGACATCAAGAATTCTATTCCAAAGCAAGACATGTTAGTCATAGAAGAATTTCTAGAGATGTTACAAGCAGAGTCATTCCCTAGGCCCCCAACTCTGGAACAACTTCTGAGTATTAAGGCAAGTTAGAGTGCTAGGTGGGACATAGCATGATATGTGTTTCCTTCCAAGAAAACTGTTTTAGTTCTGTCACTGAACAGCCAGTTCTTCCTGGGGGAGAGTTCCTGAAATAATATCCACGAGAAGAGCTTAAGCCTTATGACCCAAAGGAGAGCAGCTATAGGCCAGAGAGTATGGAGTAGAAATTTACAAAATTTTATCATTATACTGAACTCTGAATTTTTAGGTAGTCAGATAATTAGTCTTAAGGAAATACATTAAAAGTATAACTAGTGTTTAAAAGATTTTAGATAGAATTCAATTCTTATTCTCCACCAGGGAATTCACAGTAGGGAAAAGTCCTATAAATGCAGTGAATATGCAAGGATAATCATCAGGAGCTCTAAACATAAAAGAAGCAATAGTAGAGACAAGTCCTAGGGATATAGTGTCTATGGGAAAAACCTTTACCTGGAGCTCAAACTGTGTAAACTTCAAGATTATTCGCAGTAGAGAGAAGCCCTTTGAATGTCATCTATGCATCAAGACCTTAACTTAGGCCTCAGGCCTGATTATGCATCAGCAATTTATAGCAGAGAAAATGTTTATGAATGTCATGCATGTGGCAAGCCTTAACCAGAAGGACAACCTTATTAATCACCAGAAAATTCATGACAGAAGTCATTGTAGTAGATACTATGAGTATTGATTCCTCCCAGTTCAAGCCTCGTGTCTTGCCGGACTAATCTCTTCACTGGTCTGTTTACCTCCAATTCTTATTCCTTGTTACAGCAGAATTTTCTTTTTTAAAATTATTTTAATAGGTTTTTGGGGAATAAGTGATGTTTTACTACATGGATAAGTTCCTAGGTGGTGATTTCTGAGATTATGGTGCATGCATCACCAAAGCAGTGTACTGTACCCAATGTGTAGTCTTTTATCCCTCATCCCATCCACTCTTCCCCCCAAGTCCCCAAAGTCCATTGTATCATTCTTATGCCTTTGCATCCTCACAGCTTAGCTCCCAATTATAAGTGAGAATATACAATATTTGGTTTTCCATTCCTGAGTTACTTCACTTAGAATAATGGTTGCTGTGAATGCCATTATCTCACTCCTTTTTATGGCTGAGTAGTATTCCATGGTGTGTATATACCACATTTTCTTTTTTTTTAAATTTTTTTTATTATTATACTTTAAGTTCTGGGGTACATGTGCACAACGTGAAGGTTTGTTACCTATGTATACTTGTGCCATGTTGGTGTGCTGCACCCATCAACTCGTCATTTACATAGTTACAACTCCCAATGCCATCCCTCCCACTCCCCCCTCCCCATAATAGGCCCTGGTGTGTGATGTTCCCCTACCCAACTCGAAGTGATCTCATTGTTCAGTTCCCACCAATGAGTGAGAACATGCGGTGTTTGGTTTTCTGTTCTTGCGATAGTTTGCTGAGAATGATGGTTTCCAGCTGCATCCATGTCCCCACAAAGGACATAAACTCATCCTTATGGCTGCATAGTATCTCCATGGTGTATATGCCGCATTTTCTTAATCCAGTCTACTGATGGACATTTTAAGGATTCCAAGTCTTTGCTATTAGAAGTGCTGTAATGAACACATGCATGTCTTTATAGCAGCATGATTTGTTTATAATCCTTGGGCATATACCCAGTAATGGGATGGCCGGAGTCAAATGGTATTTCTAGTTCTAGATCCTTGAGGAATCGCCATACTGTTTTCTCCATAATGGCGAACTAGTTTACGCTAATCCCACCAACAGTGTGTAAAAGTAAGTTCTTATTTCTCCAAGACCTCCAGCACCTTGTTAAGCCTGATTTTTAATGATTGCCATCCTAACTGGTGTGAGATGGTATCTCATTGTGGTTTTGATTTGCATTTCTCTGATGGCCAGTGATGATGAGCATTTTTCATGTGTCTGTTGGCTGTATGTGCATGTCTTCTTTTGAGAATGTCTGTTCATATCCTTTGCCCACTTTTGATGGGGTTGTTTGTTTTTTTCTTATAAATTTGATTATTCTTTGTGGTTCTGGATATTAGCCTCTTTGTCAGATGAGTGATTGCAAAGATCTTCTCTCCCCATTCTGTAGGTTGCCTGTTCACTCTGATGGTAGTTTCTTTTTGTTGTGCAGAAGCTCTCTAGTTTAATTCTTTAGATCCCATTTGTCAATTTTGGCTTTTGTTGTTGTTGTTGTTTTTGTATTTAGACATGAAGTCCTTTGCCTGCTCTATGTCCTGAATGGTATTACCTAGGTTTTCTTCTAGGGTTTTATGGTATTAAGTCTAACATTTAAGTCTCTAATCCATCTTGAATTAATTCTTTTCGTATAAGGAGTAAGGAAAGGATCCAGTTTCAGCTTTCTACTTATATGGCTATTGTAGCCAATTTTCCCAGCACCATTTATTAAATAGGGAATCCTTTTCCATTTCTTGTTTTGTCAGGTTTGTCAAAAGATCAGATGGCTGTAGATGTGTGGCATTATTTGAGGGCTCTGTTTTGTTCCATTGGTCTATATCTCTGTTTTGGTACCAGTACCATGCTGTTTTGTTTACTGTAGCCTTGTAGTATAGTTTGAAGTCAGGTAAATGGATGCCTCCAGCTTTGTTCTCCTTTGACTTAGATTTCTCGTCTTGGCAATGCGGCTCTTTTGGTTCCATATGAACTTTAAAGCAGTTTTTTCCAATTCTGTGAAGAAACTCATTGGTAGCTTGATGGGGATGGCATTGAATCTATAAATTACCTTGACAGTATGACCATTTTCACAATATTGATTCTTTCCTATCCATGAGCATGGTATGTTCTTTCCATTTGTTTGTGTCCTCTTTTATTTCACTGAGCAGTGGTTTGTAGTTCTCCTTTGAAGAGGTCCTGACATCCCTTTGTGTTGGATTCCTAGGTATTTTATCTCTTTTGAAGCAATTGTGACAAAGCTCATTCATGATTTGGCTCTCTGTTTGTCTGTTACTGTATAAGAATGCTTGTGAGTTTCAAGCATTGATTTTGTATCCTGAGACTTTGCTGAAGGCTTATCAGCTTAAGGAGATTTTGGGCTGAGACGATGCGGTTTTCTTAAATATACAATCATGTCATCTGCAAACAGGGACAATTTGACTTTCTTTCTTCCTAACTGAATACCCTTGATTTCTCTGCCTGATTGTTCTAGCCAGAATTTCCAACACTATGTTGAATAGGAGTGGTGAGAGACGGCATCCATGTTCCAGCCAGTTTTCAAAGGGAATTTTTCCAGTTTTGCCCATTCAGGATGATATTGGCTGTGGGTTTGTCATAAATAGCTCTTATTATTTTGAGATACGTTCCATCACTGAATTTATTGAGCATTTTCAGCATAAAGGGCTGCTGAATTTTATCGGCTGGCCTTTTCTGCATCTATTGAGAGAATCATGGTTTTTGTCTTTTGGTTCTGTTTATATGCTGGATTACGCTTATTGATTTTATGATGTTGAACCAGCCTTTAATCCCAGGGATGAAGCCTTACTGATGATGGTGGATAAGGTTTTTACGCTGCTGATCCGGTTTACCAGTATTTTATTGAGGATTTTTGCATCGATGTTCATTAGGATATTGGTCTAAAATTTCTTTTGTTGTTGTTGTGTTTCTGCCAGGCTTTGGTATCAGGATGATGTTTTCCTCATCAAATGAGTTAGGAGGAGTTCTTTTCATTGATTGGAATAGTTTCAGAAGGAATGGTACCGCTCCTCCTTGTACCTCTGGTAGAATTCGGCTGTGAATCCATCTGGTCCTGACTTTTTGGTTGGTAGGCTATTAATTATTGCCTCAATTTCAGAGCCTGCTATTGGTCTATTCAGGGATTCAGCTTCTTCCCTGGTTTAGTCTGGAAGAAAGTGTAAGTGTCCAGGAAATTATCCATTTCTTCTAGATTTTCTAGTTTATTTGTGTAGAGGTGTTTATAGTATTCTCTGATGGTAGTTTGTATTTCTGTGGGGTCGGTGGTGATATCCTTTATCATTTTTTTGCCGCGTCCATTTGAGTCTCTTTCTTTCTTATTAGTCTTGCTAGTGGTCTGTCAATTTTGTTGATCTTTTCAAAAACCAACTCCTGGATTCATTGGATTTTTGGAGGGTTTTTGTGTCTCTATCTCCTTAAGTTCTGCTCTGATCTTAGTATTTCTTTGCCTCTGCTAGCTTTCGGAATGTGTTTGCTCTGCTTCTCTAGTTCTTTAATTGTGATGTTAGAGTGTCAATTTTTAGATCTTTCCTGCTTTCTCTTGTGGGCATTTAGTGCTATAAATTTCACACAATCGCTTTAATGTGTCCCAGAGGATTCTGGTGTATGTTGTATCTTTTGCCTCATTGGTTTCAAAGAACATCATTATTCTGCCTTCATTTCCCTGCTATGTACTCAGTAGTCATTCAGGAGCAGGTTATTCAGTTTCCATGTAGTTGATGGTTTTGATTGAGTTTAGTCCTGAGTTCTAGCTTGATTGCACTGTGGTCTGAGAGACAGTTTGTTATAATTTCTGTTTTTGTACATTTGCTGAGGAGTGCTTTATTTCCAATTATGTGGTCAATTTGGAATAAGTGTGATGTGGAAGAGAAGAATGTATATTCTGTTGGATTGGGTGGAGAGTTCTGTAGATGTTCATTAGGTCTGCTTGCTGCAGAGATGAGTGCCCAATTCCTGGATATCCTTTGTTAACTTTCTGTCTCGTTGATCTGTCTAATGTTGACAGTAGTTGGAAGTCTCCCATTATTATTGTATGGGAGTCTAAGTCTCTTTGTAAGTCTCTAAGGACTTGCTTTATGAATCTGGGTGCTCCTGTATTATGCATATATATTTAGGATAGTTACTCTTCCTGTTGAATTGATCCCTTTACCATTATGTAATGCCTTTGTCTCTTTTTGGATCTTTGATGGTTTAAAGTCTGTTTTTATCAGAGACTAGTATTGCAACACGTGCTTTTTTTGTTCTCCATTTGCTTGCAGATCTTCTCCATCCCTTTATTATTTTGGAGCCTATGTGTGTCTCTGCATGTGTGATGGGTCTCCTGAGCACACGTAACTGAACGAAGCATACCAA
>NC_044996.1:91929152-92024497 GCF_008728515.1 Papio anubis
CTGCCCTCTCTCCCCTTGAGTGTGGGTTGACATACATCACTCCAAAGAATACAGTATGGAAAGGAAACATAGTAACCTGGCTGACTACAACTAATCTAAGAGTTCCAGGTCAATATTATCAGCAATAAGTCCATGTTGATATCATCTTCCCTCTGATGTGATGTGATGAGAAAGACACCTCACCTCTATGGTATTCTCCTTAAAACCCACAGCCCCAGTCTAAACATGAGAAAATATCAGAAAATCTCAAATTGAGGGTCATTTCACAAAACACTTGACCAAAATTGTCAAAGTTATGAAAAATAAGGAAAGACTGAAAAGCTGTCACAGATTGGATGATTCTAAGGAAATAAGACAAATAATCCCAATGTGCGGTATTCTGGATTGGATCCTGGAATATAAATAGTACGTTAGTGAAAAAACTGGAAGAAGCCTGAATAAATTATGTAGTTTAGTTAATAGTATTTTACTCATGTTAATTTGTTAGTTTTGACAAATACACCATGCTTATGTAAAGTGATAACCTTGGTGGAAGCTGAATGAAAGGTATACAAGAATTCTACAGTTGTTCTGTAAATCTAAAATTATTTCAAAATAAAAAGCTAAAAAATAAAAAAGCTTACTGCCAGGACCGACTTAGGTAGCGGCCATTCACTTCCTGAATGCTTTCCCTTCCTTTTTAGTCACTTCAGGTGGATAAAACTCTTATTTCTCCTATCACCTAATCTTGGTTTTAGAAAAGGATCTTATGACAGCTGGTCACATTTCCTCAAGCTCTTCTGTAAACTTTCAGGTAATTTTAAGTAGTACAGTATCTTACTCAAGTTGTATATGGTAGAATATAGAAGAGAGATTTCTATTTCTGGTGATATTTTGGGCTATATTTATAAAGAGTCCTTCCAAATACAAAACACCTAAAAATACTGAATTTAAAACAAATGAAGCATGGCTGAGCTGGTGTGAAAGCAACAGAAATCCTCAGAGGCCAGGAATGAGAAAATAATTACTGTTCTAAAGACATAAACAAGCACTCACATCCATGTTTACCCTGGTACCCTGGAGCAGTGTTTCACAAACATGAAATCAATTCAGTGGGTGCAATAGGCAGCAAATAATATCACCCTTAATGATCCACACCTCTTGTTATTCATGACATTGTGTAGTCACTTACTGTTGAGTGTTGGCTGAATCTAGTGACTTGCTTTTAACACATAAAATAAGGCAAAAGTGATGGGATATCACTCCTGAGATTTTATCATGAAAAGACTGGCCATCCATTTTGTTGGTCCTCTTTGGCTCTCTCATTGACTTGCTCTATTGGAAGCCAGCTGTCATGTTGTGAGCTGTCATGCTCTGTTGGAAGCCAGCTGTCATGTTAGAGGTGTTTATAGTATTCCCTGATGGTAGTTTGTATTTCTGTGGGGTCGGTGGTGATATCCCCTTTATTATTTTTTATTGCATCTATTTGATTCTTCTCTCTTTTCTTCTTTGTTAGTCTTGCTAGTGGTCTATCAATTTTGTTGATCTTTTCAAGAAACCAACTCCTGGATTCATTCATTTATTATTTAGAGATGGAGTTTCACTCTTGTTGTCCAGGCTGGAGTGCAATGGCGTGATGTTGGCTCACTGCAACCTCTGCCTCCTGGGTTCAAGTGATTCTCCTGCCTCAGTCTCCCGAGTAGCTGGAATTACAGGCATGTGCCACCACACCCGCCCAATTTTGTATTTTAATAGAGAGGGGGTTTCTCCAGGTTAGTCAGTCTGTCTCACACTCCTGACGTCAGGTGGTCCACCCATCTCAGCCTCCCAAAGAGCTGGGATTGCAGACGAGAGCCACTGCACCCGGCCCTATTATTTTTTGATTTTTAAAATTATGGCCATTCTTGCAGGAGCATTGTGGTTTTGATTTGCATTTATCTGATAATTAGTGATGTTGAGCATTTCTTCATATGTGTGTTGGCCATTTATATATCTTCTTTTGAGAATTGTCTATGGACAATACTTTTGGATGGGATTGTTTGTTTTTTTTTCCTTGCTGATTTGTTTGAGGACCCTGTAGATTCTGGATATTAGTCCTTTGTCGAATGTGTAGGTTGTGAAGATTTTCTCCCACCCTGTGGATTGTCTATTTACTCTGCTGATTATTTCCTTTGCTGAGCAGAAACTTTTTTAGTTTAATTAAGTTGCATCTATTTATCTTTGTTTTTGTTGCATTTGCTTTTGGGTACTTGGTCATGAAGTCTTTGCCTAAGCCAATGTCTAGAAGAGTTTTCCTCATGCTATCTTGTACAATTTTTATGGTTTCAGGTCTTAGATTTAAGTCACTGATCTATCTTGAGTTGATTTTTGTATAAGGTGAGAGATGAGGATCCAGTTTCATTCTCCTACCTGTGACTTGCCAATTATTCCAGCACCATTTATTGAATAGGATGTCCTTTCCCTACTTTATGTTTTTGTTTGCTTTATTAAAGATCAGTTGACTCTAAGTATTTGGCCTTATTTCTGGGTTCTCTGTTCTGTTCCATTGATGTATATGCCTATTTTAGTACCAGTACCATGTTTTGATGACCATGGCCTTATAGGATAGTTTGAAGTCAGGTAATATAATGCCTCCAGATTTGTTCTTTTTGCTTAGTCTTGCCTTGCCTATGTGGACTTCTTTTTGTTCCATATGAATTTTAGGATTGTTTTTTCTAGTTCAGTGAAGAATGATGATGGTATTTTTATGGGAATTGCAGCATTTGGTAGTATGGAAATTTTCACAATATTGATTCTACCCATTCATAAGCATGTGATGTGTTTCCATTTGTTTGTGTTGTCTATGATTTGTTTCAGCAGTGTTTTGTAGTTTTCCTTGTAGAGGTATTTCACCATCTTGATTAGGTATATTCCTAATTATTTTGTTTTATTTTTTGCAACTGTTGTAAAAGGGGTTGCATTCTTGATTTGATTCTCAGCTTGGTTGCTGTTGGTATATAGCAGAGCTACTGATTTGTGTACATGAATTTTGTATCCTGAAACTTTGCTGAATTCATTTATCAATCCTAGGAGATTTTTGGAGGAGTCGGTAGGGTTTTCTAGGTATAGGATCATATCATCAGCAAACAGCGACTGTTTGACTTCCTCTTTATTGATTTGGATGCCCTTTATTTCTTTTTCTTATTTGATTGCTCTGGCTAGGACTTCCAGTACTATGTTGAATAGAGGTGGTGAAAATGGGCATCCTTGTCTTGTTCCAGTTCTCAGGGTAATGTTTTCAACTTTTCCTCATTCAGTATAATGTTGGCTGTGGATCTGTCATAGATGGCTTTTATTACCTTAAGTTATGTCCCTTCTGTGCCAGTTTTCATGCTGGGTCTCAGCTCCTTCAGCTGCACCTGCTCCTCCAGGGCCATGGTTGTGAAGCAAATCGAAACCTGTGATGGGAAGCTGATGTCTGAGTCCTCTGACGTCCTGTCGAAGTGAACCGCCATGGCAGCCACTCCTATTCTACCCCTCCTGTGGCTGCCCCAGAGCCTGTGGGGGAGACCACTGTGCAGGGGAGCATAGGGGACAGGAGACCCACCAGAGGCTCAGCCCTAGCCCTCAGCCCACCTGCAGGGGGAGTTTACTGCCTGGGCTACTTGCCTTTCCCATGCCTTCAGCTACAAAACAATTCAATTGGCTTTTTTCCAAAATAAAACCTCAGCTAACTCTGCCAACTGTCAAACAACAGCAACAAAGAAACAAAGAAATAAAATACCAACTTAAAAACATTTTAACTTGAATATTATTAGGAAAAAATTGGAAATTATAAAAATCAACCAGTATTTTTAGCCTTTGTAATTCAATAAGAATTATTGAATACCTACTAATGCTAAGTGTAACACTGTATGGGAGATTAAGTTCTACCAGAGATGCTGCCAGTCTGAATAGCTAAACAGCATTAAATACCATTTCACAATGTAGAAACTAAAGGTAGTTAAATAGATATAGCTAATGTACTATAGAAGATCAGACCTATCAGAGATCAGGTTCAGATTTGGGGGAAGAATGGAAGCAAACCTTACAGCATTTTACATAGGTTTTGTTGATTATTCTTTTTAGTCATGGTAAAATATACTTAACATAACATTTACCATATTTAAATATAGTTAGTTGAGTGGTTAAGAACAATCACATTGTTGTACAACTTTCATAATCATCTATCTCTAGAACTTTTTCATCTTCCCAAATGGAAACTCTGTGTCCTTAAACAGCAACTTCCATTCTCCCTGCCGCCCCACCCTGCCACCCCTGACAACCACCATTCTTTCTATCTCTATGAATCTGATTGCTCTAAGTACCTAACTTATATAAGTGGAATCATACAGTGTTCATCCTTTGTGACTGGCTTATTTCACATAGCATAATGCTTTTAAGATTCATCCATGTTGTAGCATGTGTCAGAATTTTCTTCCTTTTTGGATGAGTTCATGTCCTTTGTAGGGACATGGATGAAGCTGGAAACCATCATTCTCAGCAAACTATCGCAAGGAAAGAAAACCAAACACTGCATGTTCTCACTCATAAGTGGGAACTGAACAATGAGAACACTTGGACACAGGAAGGGGAACATCACACACCGGGGCCTGTCGTGGGGTGGGGGGAGGGGGGAGGGATAGCATTAGGAGGAATATCTAATGTAAATGACGAGTTAATGGGTGCAGCACACCAACATGGCACATGTATACATATGTAACAAGCCTGCATGTTGTGCACATGTACCCTGGAACTTAAAGTATAATAATAATTTTTTTAAAAAGAGAAGTAGCTAAAGTAGACATATCCCAAGCCAAAATTTTAAAAATAGATTAAAATCTGCCTCTGGTTTATGATCTCTTAAAAAAAAAAAAAGAAAATATTGAGTTCCTTTAAGTGAATTGACAGTAGTGGTGTTTTGTTTAATACACAATATACTTAAGCTACATTTTCAAATTATTTTTTATTATTTTCCAGATGTTTTTAAACAAAAATACAAATTCCTATGTCATAAACCATGGTCCATTGGCAAATGGAAAGCAATAAGCAAATGACAGTAAAGAAGCTATTGAAAAGAACAAGGACATGGGCCAGCCCCGGGCTGAATCCCAGCCTGGCCCACACTGGCTATGTGACCTTAGGCAGTGACTCAGTTCTCTAAGACCAGGTTTCTTCTTCAGGAAAAGCAGTATTTGCAAAATCCCATGAGAAATCGACAAGATAATAATATTTGCAAAGAACCCACACTGCTCCGGGCACCATAAATAGTAACAGTAATGTGTAACAATAATATTCATCTCAGAAAAATGTGGCATCAGCAAAGAACCGGAAATGCTTGTATTTAGGGTTAAAAAAATACCATTAGGGTTTCTTCACTAAATAAACTAGTAATTTTAGTGGCCCAATCTGGAGGCCTGTGGGGGGAAAAAAATAATTTTCTTCCTTTTCAAGGATGAACAGTATTCTTTTGTATGTATATACCACATTTTGTTTATCCGTTTATCCTTCAATGGACACTTGGATTTTTTCCACGTTTGGCTATTTTGACTAATGCCACAGACATTACTTTTAAATATATCTCAGTTCCATTCACTTCTGTCCATCTTCATCACTACTGTGAAAGCTGATTATGTAAATTGGGTCATTCTTGTCATACCCAACTAAAACAGAGTCAAGAAACCAGGGGGAAAAAAATCACTCAGGACACATAACATTGATCCAAAAATAAAATTGTCTGCAAACCTGGCTGCTGAAACTGCCTGCTGTAACCTGAAAGCAGTTTTATCTCATGCCTACCGAACTAGCCTGCTGTAACTTTTATTCACCACAACCACTCAACAATCAGAGCTTGACACCTCCCCAAAAACCTTACTAGTGCCAATGTACTGTCTCAAAGAGAAATGTGCAATATTTCTATTTTTAAATAAAACCTCTAAACTTCTTTTGTTCTTTGGATATACTGAAGAATACCTGGTCTGCATGTGTACTCCAAATTGCAATTTTTTCTTCCCAAGTTAAAAGTTTTAATCTCAGAGATTTGTTTCTATATTTTATTTGACTTCAATGCCGCCTCCTTATTCCAGGTTACCATAAACTCACACATGAACTACTACAACAAATTTATAACCATAAAATATCTAATTTTAAAATACTAACTATAAGAATATTAAATATCTAATATTGGGTCTAAATTCATTTGAAGCATCATACCTAGCAAATTATGAAATTACAAAAACTTCAGAAAATTCGACTCTATCATCTTATTTATTTATACCTACCTCTTCACGGATAGGTCAATTTCACTGATTGAAAGTAAGAGACAGCTAAACCCTCATGTGGCATTCATACAAGTCCCTATTTAAACTTCCCTATTTAAAAGTTATCATCAAGTGCAAGTTGACAATTTGATTATTTCCAAAAACATACTCAGTAAATATATGCTAGGTCTGACAGTGTTGAGCCTATCATTTTATCGAGAGTAAATATAGTGAACATATTCATATTTTATAACTTGTTGAGTCCAGTGATGTTTTTAATCCAGCCAGTTTAAACTAATCAGCTGCCAACTCACACAGGATGAATGCTTTAAAAATTTCTTTACTGAAGGAGTGCACCTAAGATGGCCGAATAGGCACAGCTCCAACCTCCAGCTCCAAGCGTGAGTGACACAGAAGATGAGTGATTTTTGCATTTTCAACTGAGGTACCGGGTTGATCTCACTGGGGAGTGCCGGACAATCGGTGCTGGTCAGCTGGTGCAGCCCAACCAGTGAGAGCTGAAGCAGGGCGAGGCATCACCTCACCTGGGAAGTGCAAGGGGGAAGGGAATCCCTTTTCCTAGCAAAGGGAAACTGAGACACACAACACCTGGAAAATCGGGTAATTCTCACCCTAATACTGCGCTTTACTGAGGGTCTTAGCAAATGGCACACCAGGAGATTAAATCCCACACCTGGCCCAGAGGGTCTCATGCCCACGGAGCCTCCCTCATTGCTAGCACAGCAGTCTGAGATCTAGCTGCAAAGCAGCAGCAAGGCTAGGGGAGGGGCACCCACAATTGCTGAGGCTTAAGTGGGTGAACAAAGCCACCGGGAAGCTCAAATTGGGTGGAGCCCACCGCAGCTCAAGGAGGCTGGCCTGCCTCTGTAAACTCCTCCTCAGGGGACGGGGCATAGCTAAACAAAAAGCAGCAGAAACCTCAGCAGAAGTAAATGCCCCTGTCTGATAGCTTTGAAGAGAGCAGTGGATCTCCCAGCATGGAGGTTGAGATCTGAAAACGGACAGACTGCCTGCTCAAGTGGGTCCCTGACCCCTGAGTAGCCTAACTGGGAGACATCCCCTACTAGGGGCAGATTGACACCTCACACCTCACATGGCAGGGTACACCCCTGAGACGAAGCTTCCAGAGCAAGAATCAGACAGCAACACTCACTGTTCAGCAATATTCTATCTTCTGCAGCCTCCATTGCTGATACCCAGGCAAACAGGTCTGGAATGGAACTCAAGCAAACTCCAACAGACCTACAGCTGAGGGTCCTGACTGTTAGAAGGAAAACTATCAAACAGAAAGGACACCCGCACCAACACCCCATCAGTACGTCATCATCATCAAACCAAAGGCAGAAAAAACCACAAAGATGGGGAAAAAGCAGGGCAGAAAAACTGTAAATTCAAAAAATAAGAGCACATCTCCCCCTCCAAAGGAATGCAGCTCATCACCAGCAATGGAACAAAGCTGGACGGAGAATGACTTTGACGAGTTGAGAGAAGAAGGCTTCAGTCGATCAAACTTCTCAGAGCTAAAAGAAGAACTACGTAACCAGCGTGAAGAAACTAAAAACCTTGAGAAAAGAATGGAAGAATGGATAACTACAATAATCAATGCAGAGAAGACCTTAAAAGAACTGATAGAGATGAAAACCATAACACGAGAAATACATGACAAATACACAAGCTTCAGTAACTGAGTCGATCAACTGGAAGAAAGAGTATCAGTGATTGAAGATCAAATGAATGAAATGAAGTGAGAAGAGAAGTGTAGAGATAAAAGAGTAAAAAGAAATGAACAAAGCCTCCAAGAAGTATGGGATTATGTGAAAAGAGCAAATCTATGTCTGATTGGTGTGCCTGAAAGTGAGGGGGAAACTGGAACCAAGTTGGAAAACACTCTCCAGGATATCATCCAGGAGAACTTTCCCAACCTAGTAAGGCAGGCCAACATTCAAATCCAGGAAATACAGAGAATGCCACAAAGATACTCCTTGAGAAGAGCAACTTCAAGACACATAATTGTCAGATTCACCAAAGTTGAAATGAAGGAAAAAATGTTAAGGACAACCAGAGAGAATGGTTGGGTTACCCACAAAGGGAAGCCCATCAGACTAACAGTGGATCTCTCAGCAGAAACCCTACAGACCAGAAGAGAGTGGGAGCCAATATTCAACATTCTTAAAGAAAAGAATTTTCAACCCAGAATTTCATATCTAGCCAAACTAAGTTTCATAAGTGAAGGAGAAATAAAATCCTTTACAGATAAGCAAATGCTTAGAGATTTTGTCACCACCAGGCCTGCGTTACAAGAGACCCTGAAGGAAGCACTAAACATGGAAAGGAACAACCAGTACCAGCCATTGCAGAAACATGCCAAAATGTAAAGACCATCGAGGCTAGGAAGAAACTGCATCAACTAGCGAGCAAAATAATCAGTAATATCATAATGACAGGATCAAGTTCACACATAACAATATTAACCTTAAATGTAAATGGACTAAAGGGTCCAATTAAAAGACACAGACTGACAAATTGGGTAAAGAGTGAAGACCCACCAGTTTGCTCTATTCAGGAGACCCATCCCACATGCAGAGACACACATAGGCTCAAAATAAAGGGATGGAGGAAGATCTACCAAGCAAATGGAAAACAAAAAAATAGCAGGGGTTGCAATCCTAGTCTCTGATAAAACAGACTTTAAACCATCAAAGATCAAAAGAGACAAAGAAGGTCATTACATAATGGTAAAGGGATCAATTCATCAGGAAGAGCTAACTATCCTAAATATATATGCACCCAATACAGGAGCACCCAGATTCATAAAGCAAGACCTTAGAGACTTACAAAGAGACTTACACTCCCATACAATAATAATGGGGACTTTAACACCCCACTGTCAGCGTTAGACAGATCAAGGAGACAAAGTTAACAAGGATATCCAGGAATTGAACTCAACTCTGCACCAAGCACACCTAATAGACATCTACAGAACTCTTCACCCCAAAGCAACAGAATAGACATTCTTCTCAGCACCACATTGCACTTATCCAAAATTGACCCCATAGTTGGAAGTAAAGCACTCCTCAGCAAATGTAAAAGAACAGAAATTATAACAAACTGTGTCTTACACCACAGTGCAATCAAACTAGAACCTGTGGACTAAGAAACTCAAATCAAACTGCCTGAACTACATGGAAACTGAATAACCTGGGTTCTGAATGACTACTGGGTACATAACGAAATGGCGCAGAAATAAAGATGTTCTTTGAAACTAATGAGAACAAAGATACAACATACCAGAATCTCTGGGACACATTTAAAGCGTGTGTAGAGGGAATTTATAGCACTAAATGCCTACAAGAGAAAGCCGTGGGAAGATCAATATTGGCACCCTAACACCACAATTAAAAGAACTAGAGAAGCAAGAGCAAACACATTCAAAAGCTAGCAGAAGGCAAGAAATAACTAAGATCAGAGCAGAACTGAAGGAGATAGAGACACAAAAAAGCTCCTCCCAATAAATCAAAAGAATCCAAGGAGCCGGTTTTGAAAAGGTCGTAACAAAATTCTGATGGACCGCCTAGCAAAAACTAATAAAGAAGAAAAGAGAGAAGAACCAAATAGATGCAATAAAACCAATAAAGGGATATCACCACCGGACCCCGCCAGAAATACAAACTACCAGAGAATACTATAAACACTTCTACTTAAATAAACTAGAAAACCTAGGGGAAGAAATGGATAATTTCCCCCGACACTTACACTCTCCCAAGACCTGTTCAGGAAGAAGCTGAATCCCCGAAGGACTAATAATAGCAGGCTCTGGAAATTGAGGGGCAATAATTAATAGCCTACCAAACCAAAAGTCCAGGGACCATTGGATTCCCAGCTGGAATTCTACCAGAGGTACAAGCATGAGCTGGTACCATCTCTGGGAAAAACTATTCCGTAATCAATAGAAAAAAGAGGGAATCCTCCCTAACTCACTTTATGAGCCAGCCACTCATCCCTGACAAAGCCCGAGCGAGATACAACAAAAAGAGAATTTTGACCAATATCCCTCGATGATCATCGCATGCAAAAAATCCCTCAACAAAAATACCGGCAACCGACCAATGTGCTAATATCAAAAAGTTTATTCAGCATGATATCAAGGGACTTCATCCTCTGTATAAATGCCGGTTCAATATACGCGAAATCAATGGGGGCCCATCAGCATATAAACAGAACCAAAGATAAAGCCACATGACTTCCTCACATGGGCAGCGCTTGAAAATTAAACAGTTCTCATGCTAAAACTCAATAACTGCATATTGATGGAACGCATCTCGTAATAATAAGTAGCTATTTATTCCATTACACAATAATATCTGAATAGCAAAACTGGAAAGCAAATTCGGTTAAGATGAGATGCTCACCACTTCCTATTCAATAGTGTTGAAGTTTTAGTTAGAAGGTCAGGCGGAAGAGAAAGAAACCGTGGGTATCTAAAGCTAGGGAAAAAGAAGAAGCCAAATTGTCCCTGCTTGCATTTAGACATGATTGCATATTTAGAAAACTCTATTGTCTCAGCCTAAAAATCTCCTTAAGCTGATACAAGTAAATCTCCAGCAAAGTCTCAGGATAAGCAAAATCAATGTGCAAAACCATAAGTATCTTTTTTGAGACAGAGTCTCGCCTGTCGCCCAGGCTGGAGTGCAGTATGTATCCGGCTTACTGTGCACCTCTCTCCTGGGTTCACTTGTATTCTCCTGTCTCAGCCTCCTGAGTAGCGGGACTACAGGCCTCACCACCAGCCTTCTGGCTAATTTTTTGCATTTTTAGCAGAGACGGCTCACCCTGGCTCCCCATCTCCCTGACACTGCGGGATCCTCACGCCCGCCTCCCAAAGTGCTGGGATTACAGGCTGACACTGGCGCCGGTGAATACAAGCATTCTTATACACCAGTAATAGACAACAGAGAGCCAACATGAATGAATTTAATCATTATTAGTTTCAAAGAGAATGAAATACTCTGTGAATTCATCTACAAGGGATGTCATGACCTTTCATGAAGAATTGCTGCAAACCACTGTCATGAAATAAAGAGATCACAGTCAGTCGGAAGAATATTCCATGCTCATGAATAGAAAGAATAATACAGAAAATGGCCATATTGCCTCGGCTGTAATTTTATAGATTCAATGCCATACCATTGCTGTCATATTATGAACTGAAAAACTGCTTTAAAGTTCATATGAACCAAAAAGAGTTTCATTGCAGCCGCTATTATCAATCCCAAGTCAAAGAGAAAAGCTTGAAGAACACGCCACCCGACTCAAACTTTTCATTAAGGTTACAGTAACCAAAATAAAGATGGCACCGGTACCAAAAGAAGATATAGATCATCGAACAGAATAGCCTCGGTAGGGTTGGTCATTGACATCTGAAAGCAGCCACCGATTCGACAGATCTTCGACAGTACCCGAAGAATGGGGAAAGGACTTCATTTAAATAAATGGCGTTGAAAACTGGCCAGTCATAGGTAGAAAGCTGAAACCGATCCTCTCCTCTCCTTATAGAAAAGTTCAATTCAAGATGTGACTAGAGACTACGTTAGATCTAATATCATAAAATTTAGAAGCAAAAACCTAGTAATACCGACATAAGCAAGAATTACGTCTAAAACACCAAAAGGGGTCGCAGCAATGAAAGCCAAAATGATAACGGGATCTAATCCAACCAAAGAGCCCCGCACAGTAAAAGAAACTACCATCAGAGGAACAGGCAACCCACAGAATGGGAGAAAAGTTTTGGTAACTTACCCATCTGACAAAGGGCCATCCAGAACCTACAAAGAACCTGCAATCAAATTTACGAGAAAAAACAAACAACCCCATCAAAAGTGGGCAACGACATGAATAGACACTTCAAAAGAAGACATTCATACAGCCAACAGACACATGAGAAAAATGCTCATCATCACCTGCCACCATCAGAGAAATGCAAATCAAAACTACAAATGAGATACCATCTCTACACCAGTTAGGGATGGCAACCACACAAAATCAGGAAAACAACAGGTGCTGGAGAGGATGTGAGAAGGAACACTTTTACACTACAGGGACTGTAAACTAGTTTGGACTCATTGTGGAAAACAGTGTATGCATTCCCTCAAGGATCTTAGAACTTTAAATACCATATGACCCAGCCATCCCATCAGATATACCCAAAGTGACATGTCGGCCTCGCCATAGTTATTACTACGCATACGCATGTTTATTGCAAAACGGTCTACACAGCAAGACTTGAATCAACCCAAATGTCCACCAGTGACAGACTGGATTAAGTAAAAAATGTGGCACTCCAGCCCAGGTAGATGGTGACCTCGGGCCTCCAAAAAAAAAAAAAAAAAAAAAAAAAAAAAAAGAAAAATGTGGAGACATATACACCATGATATGCAGCCGAGATATTTAAAGTCTCTTTAGATTATGGATGCTGAAATATCATTCCAGCAACTGTCACAAGAACAGAAAATCAGTCGACAGACAATTACCATAGGTGGGAATTGAACAATGACTGACGACAGGATGGTACATCACACAATCGGTCTCATTGCGGGGAGGGAGGATAGCATTAGAGATATATTTTAATGTAATGATTAAAGTTATTTGGTGTAGCACACTGAACATGGCACATGTATATATATGTAATAAATCTGCACGCTAAAAGTACATATACCCTAGAACCTAAAGTATAATAAAACCGTAAAAACCAATTTCTTACGATGATGCTTTTTATGCATAAAATATAATGCACCACGGCTAAATGGGGAAAGTAATATTTTTTACATATTAAGGAATATGTGGAATTATATGGGTAGAGAGCAAAATTGGATAAGCTTTTTTCTTTCCAGGTTTTCTTGACGGGTGGGGCAGGGAGGGACGGCGGAGGGAGGCGGTGGATGGATGGAATTTCGTGGCAGTTTTCATCTTGCACTTTTAATTTTAGGGTTCAACTCTTTCCCTTAATCAAATCTTTTATCCTACTCCTCAAAAGTAAATCTACAAATGTCAGTCAAAGAAATGAGAAGCTTCTAACTTGAGAGTAATTATAGCTAAAGTAGACATGTAACTTTTTTTTTTTTAATACTTTAAGTTCTAGGGTACATGTGCACAAGGCAGGCTCTGTTACATATGCATACAAGAGCTGCTTAAAAGTACACCCATTAACTCGGCTATTTACATTAGGTATATCTCCTAATGCTATCCCTCACTCCCTCCCTCTCCCACAGTAGGACTCCAGTGAGGATGTCTCTTCCTGTGTCCAAGGATCTCATTGTTCAATTCCCACCTATGAGGAGAGAACATGCTGCATTTGGTTTCTCTGCTCTTAAGCATAGTTTGTTGAGAATGATGGGATTTCCAGCTGCATCCATGTCCCTACAAAGGACACAACCTATCCTTTTATGGCCGTATAGTATTCCATGGTGTGCATGCAAGTTTGCTGTAGAAACAAAGTTATATTTGATGCTCTTCTTTTTAGCCTCTCTCAAAAAATATTTAATTGAACCCAAAGAGTGGGCCTGGGGAGAAAAGGAAGCTGGCTTAATACAAAAATCCTGAAGGTTTTGGTAAAAAGTGTAAATGTAGTACACAGATGATTACTGAAGTTCAGGAAGCAGTAGCATAGTCATTAACAGTGAGGGTTCTGGATACAGATCTGGGTCCAAATCATAGATCTACCATTTTCTGGACATGTGACCTTAAAAGAATTGTATTTTCTTGCTCAACTCTGTGTGCTTTCTCAATGAAAGTAGAATAATAACCTAATAATTAGTAGTGACAATTACAAGAGATTCCATTTAAAATACTTAGTAAAATGCCTTGTATATAGTAAGTTATCAGTAAATGTTAGCTATTATTATTGTCATTATTTATGTTACCAGTGACCATCAACTCCCAGACCAGTGCTCCCGCCTTCATTATAGTAACACAGGCACTGGGAGGATCATTGCAGGGAGGGCCCATTATTAAAAAAGGGAAGGAGGAAGAGAGTGTCACAAGCTGATGAGGTTGGTCTAGCAATTCTCATGGCTCCCCTGCCATGTTTTTCTTCCATTTCCTTTTTTTATTGTGGTAACACAAAATTTAAAATTTTAATCATTTTCAAATGTACAGTTCAGTGTCATTAAGTACATTCACAATGTTGTACAATTATAACTACTATCCATTTCCAGAACTTTTTTGTCATCTCAAACAGAAACTCTTTGCCCATTAAATGATAATGTAACTGCTTCCCTTCCTCCCTCGTCATTGGTAATCTCTTTATTCATGGTCTGTGTCTTTTGAATTTGCCTCTTAATATAGGTACCCCAAAGTAAGTGTGGAATTCATAATAGTTATCATTTCAGGTTTAATTTTATATTTCTTTTTTTTTTTTTATCATATTTTAAGTTCTAAGGTACATGTGCACAATGCAGGTTTGTTACATATGTATACATGTGCCATGTTGGTGTGTTGCACTCCATTAACCTCATCATTTACATTTTCATAGGTATATCTTCTGATGCTATCACTGCCCCCTCCCCCACTCACCCCACGACAGGCCCCAGTGTGTGATGTTCCTCTTCCTGTGTCCTAGTGTTCTCATTGTTTAATTCCCACCTATGAGTGAGAAATACGCGCGTATTTGGTTTTTCTCCTGGGATAGTTTATTGAGAATGATGGTTTCCCCAGCTTCATCCATGTCCTGCATGACATGAACTCGTCTCAGTGCTGGCTGGATAGCATTCTATGGTGTATAAGGTGCTACATTTTCTTAATCCAGTCTGTCATTGATGAGCTATTTGGGTTGGATTCCAAGTCTTTGCTATTAGTGAATAGTGCTGCAATAAATATAATGCGTGCATGTGTCTTTATAACAGCATGATTTATAATCCTTTGGATATATCCCCAGTAATGGGATGGCTGGGTCATATGGTATTTCTAGTTCTAGATCTTTGAGGAATCGCCACAGTCTTCCACAATGGTTAAACTAGTTTACAGTTCCACCAACAGTGTAAAAGTAGCCCTATTTCCACACATCCTCCAGCACTTGTTGTTTCCTTGACTTTTAACGATTACATTCTAACGCATGGAGGTGGTATCTCATTGTGGTTTTGATTTGCATTTTTCTGATGGCCAGTGATGATGAACATTTTTTCATGTGTCTGTTGGCTGCATAAATGTCTTCTTTTGGGAAGTGTCTGTTCATATCCTTTGCCCACTTTTTGATGGGGTTGTTTGTTTTTCTCTTGTAAGTTTGTTTGGGTTCTTTGTAGATTCTGGATATTAGCCCTTTGTCAGATGAGTGGATTGCAAAAATTTTCTCCCATTCTGTATGTTACCTGTTCACTCTGATGGTAGTTTCTTTTGCCGCACAGAAGCTCTTTACTTTAATTAGATCCCATTTGACAATTTTGGCTTTTGTTGCCATTGCTTTTGGTGTTTTAGACATGAATTCCTTGCCCATGCTTATGTCCTGAATGATATTGCCTAGGTTTTCTTCTAGGGTTTTTATGGTTTTAGGTCTAATGTTTAAGTCTTTAATCCATCTTGAATTAATTTTTGTATAAAGTGTAAGGAAGGGATCCAGTTTCAGCTTTCTACATATGGCTAGCCAGTTTTCTAAGCACCATTTATTAAACAGGGAATCCTTTCCCCATTTCTTGTTTTTGTCAGGATCATCAAAGATCAGACGGCTGTAGATGTGTGGTATTATTTCTGAGGGCTCTATTCTGTTCCATTGGTCTATATCTCTGTTTTGGTACCAGTACCATGCTGTTTTGGTTACTGTAGCCTTGTAGTATAGTTTGAAGTCCGGTAGCGTGATGCCTCCAGCTTTGTTCTTTTGGCTTAAGATTGTCTTGGCAATGCAGGCTGTTTTTTGGTTCCATATGAACTTTAAAGTAATTTTTTCCAATTCTGTAAAGAAAGTCATTGGTAGCTTGATAGGTATGGCATTGAATCTGTAAATTACCTTGGGCAGTATGGCCATTTTCACAACATTGATTCTTCCTATACATGAGCATGGAATGTTCTTCCATTTGTTTGTGTCCTCTTTTATTTCGTTGAGCAGTGGTTTGTAGTTCTCTTTGAAGAGGTCCTTCACATCCCTTGTAACCTGGATGCCTAGGTATTTTATTCTCTTTGAAGCAATTGTGAATGGGAGTTCACTCATGATTTGGGTCTCTGTCTGTTATTGGTGTATAAGAATGCTTGTGATTTTTTCGCATTGATTTTGTATCCTGAGACTTTGCTGAAGTTGCTTATCAGCTTAAGGAGATTTTGGGCTGAGATGATGGGGTTTTCTAAATATATAGCCGCCATCTGCAAATGGGGATGATTTGACTTCCTTTCTTTCCTACTCTGAATACCTCTTTGCCTTTCTCCTGCCTGATTTCCTGGCCAGAACTTCCAACATCATAAGGTTGAACAGGAGTGGTGAGAGAGGGCATCTCTGTTCAGCCAGTTTCACAGGGAATGCTTCCAGTTTTGCCCATTCAAGATGATATTGGCTGTGGGTCTGTCAGAAATAGCTCTTACTATTTTGAGGTATGTCCCATCAATACCTAATTTACTGAGAGTTTTTAGCATGAAGGGCTGTTGAATTTTGTCAAAGGCCTTTTCTGTATCTATTGAGATAATCATGTGGTTTTTGTCTTTGGTCTTGTTTATGCTGGATTACATTTATTGATTTGTATATGTTGAACTAGCCTTGCATCCCTGGGATGAAGCCCACTTGATCATGTATGGATAAACTTTTGATGTGCTGCCAGAATTTGGCTCTGCTGCATTTTTTGAGGATTTTTGCATCATGTTCATCAGATATTGGTCTAAAATCTCTCTTTTTTGTTGTGTCTCACATTATACTTAGTATAACGTGTTCAAGGTTCATTCATGTTGTAGAAAAGAATTTCTTTTTTTAGGTTGAATAATATTCCATTGGATGTATATACCACATTTTGTTTGTCTATTCAATTGTGAATGACGCTTCTATGAATATTAGTGTACAAACATCTGAGTCCCTGCTTTTATTTCTTTGGTGTATATACCCAGTAGTGGAACTCATGTATTATATGGTAATTCTATTTAACTTTCACTGGAGGAAAGGCCATTCTTGTTATAAGGTGCCAAGAATTTGGCTGAATTGTTTCTGTGTCCTAGTGTTTTATGGAAGGCAGAACTGAAGAGTGATGAACTAGAATATTTGTTGGAAGAAATATATGAGCAAAGTATTCATGATGCCACATGGCCTCTCTTAAATGCTTATAGTAAAATGCAAGAAGAGAGAAAGAAGAAGCCAAGTGATGGTCATCAAGACAATGAAAGAGTGACCCCAAAGGCATTTCAGAGATCTTTGAGGCTGCTACTCCTAACATAGGGCCAGAGTGCTAGGGCTTTGAGTGCAGAACAGTTTCAAGGGAGAAGCCCATGATGCACTTGGGACCTCAGGACTTACCTCAAGTCTCTGCTCCCTGCATTCCAGTGCAGTGCTCCTTGGATGCCCCAGCTGTGGTTCAAGAGGACCCAGGTATGGCTCTGGCCACTGCTGTGGAGGGCATTGGTGGCATCCATATGATGCTAATTCTGCAGGCATGGAGAGTGCATGAGCTGTAGAGGCATGGTTACATCTACTTAGATTTCAGCAGATGCCTACGAGAGTCTCAAGGTCCAGGCCATGAACTGTGAGGTTGGGGTCATTACAGAGAGCCCCCCACTAATGGAGCCATGGGAGCAGGCCTGTTGCAGAGACCCTAGACCTATAGAGCCACCAGTGTGTAGTACCAGCCTGGGAGAGCCACAAGTATCGAGCTCCAACTTGTGAGAACTGTAGCATGAGCTGTACCCAACAGAGCCATGGGGGAAGGGTCCCTTGGAGCCTTGGGGACTTAACCCCTACCACAATGTGTCTAGAAGGCATGACATAATGTCAAAGAAGATTACCCTCAAGCTTTAAGATTTAATTTTGTTTGCCCTGTTGGGTTTTTTTCTTACATGGGACCAGTTATCCCTTTTTCCCTTTGGGAATGAAAATGTCTGTCCTGTGCCTGTCCTATTATTCTATTTTGGAAGCACATAACTAGTTTGATTTCACAAGTTCACTGCTGGAAGGGAATGTACCTCAGAATGAATTGTACCTGGAGCATCATATGATATTTAAATTGATATTTAAATAAGACTTTGAACCTAGAGTTTAGAGTTGATGCTGGAATGAGATAAAACTTTGGGAGCTATTGGGATGGAATGAATGTATTTTGTATGTAAGGACATACATTTTGGAGCCCAAGGGTGGAATGCTGTTATTTAAATGTGTCTCCTTCAAAATTCAACTTTTTCCAATGTGATAGTAATATTAAGAGATGGGGCCTTTAAGAGGTAATTCGGCTATGAGGGCTCCTCCCTTGTAAATGGGATTAAGGCCGTTATAAAAGAGGCTTTACACAGCACTCGGTCTTTTGCCCTCTATCTTCTACCTTGTGAGGACACAGTGTTTGTGTCCTCCCCTCCAAAGAATCCAGCCCTTACTGAACAACTGCACCTGCCAGTGCTTTGATCTTGGTGTTCCCAGCCCCCAGAACTGTAGGAAATAAATTTCTGTTCTTATAAATCACCCAGTCTGGTATTTTGTTGTAGCAGCACAAACAGACTAAGAAAGAAAAGAATCTGCTCCTTTTTAATTTTTTGGAAGAATTTCGGAAAGATCGTGGTTAATCATCTTTAAATGCTTGGTGGAATTCTACACCTGTGAAACCATCTGGTCCTATCCTTTTCTTTGTTGAGAGGTTTGGATTACTTCATAAATCTCCTTACTTGTTATTGTTCTCTGCAGATTTTCTATTTCCTCATGATTTAGTCTTAGTAGGCTGCATGTTTTTAGAAATTTACTTATTTCTTTTATATTATCCAAGTTTTGACACATGATTGTTCATAGTAGTCTTTTATGATCCTTTGTATTTTGTGGTATCAGTTGAATGTATTTTATTTATATTTTTATTTATTTGAGTCCTCTCTTTTCTTGGTTAATCTAGTTAAGGGCTTGTCAAATTTGTTTATCTTTTCAATAAATGGTATTCTTCACAAAATGAAAAGATTGTAAGCCCCTTTTCAGAAAAAAATATAATCATATATATGTACATAATCAGAAATATGAATTTTATGTTTTTAAATTTGGAAGGTAGCCTCTAATCAGAAAAATTCTTACTGACCAGATTTTGAAAATTAAGAAATCACAAGACAAATGCATTTTCTTTTACTAAGCTTAGCATTCTCAAAATCCCTATATGGAAAATTGTTTATCACTTAAAAAACAGTTATTATGAAAAGTCTTGACAATTTAACAATAATATTATTTTTAACTTTTTCTAGGTTTATCAGAACATAATGTCATGGTTTTGTTTTCACTTTTAAATTAGTAGGTAAACTCAATATTTTTGATAATTTATTGATCATTTGTATTGTCTCCACTATTGGTTGGTGATTTATACTATCTGCACAGTTTTCTTTTGAGATGATTTTTGCTTATTGATTTTTAGTTGTCATTTTAAAACTTCACAATTTTCATCTTTTGTACTTCTACAATGTGGCAAATATTTTTGAGGTTGTTGTTTGCATTTTACATATGTTTATGTTTTTTAAAATCTCTATTGAATAGCAAAGACATGGAATCAACCCAAATGCCCATCAGTGATAGACTGGATAAAGAAAATGTCATACATATATACCATGGAATTCTATGCAGCCATAAAAAGGAATGAGATCATGTCCTTTGCAGGAATGTAAATGAAGCTGGAAGCCATTATCCTCAGCAAACTAACACAGGAACAAAAAACCAAACACTCATAAGTGGGAGCTGAACAATGAAAACACATGGACACAGGGAGGGGAACAACACACACTGGGGCCTGTCAAGGGGGTGAGGGGAGGGAGAGCATCAGGATAAATAGCTAATGCATGCAGGGCTTAATACCTAGGTGATGGGTTAATAGGTGCAGCAAACCACCATGGCACACATTTACCTATGTGACAAACCTGCACGTCCTGCACATGTATCCTGGAACTTAAAATAAAATTTAAAAAAACTCTATTGAAATGTACATATACAGATAGGTGTATATGTCATACATGTACAGGTCAATATATATTTTCACAATTTCAGTATACTTGTATAATCAGCATGCAGAGGAAATAACAACATGGTCACCATCCCAGGATTTCCTCCCATGTCCATTTTAAATTATTACCCTGTCCCTATCCTGACATATTTTTTCACATTCCAATACATTTATTCTGCAAAAATAATGTTTATTTCTTTTTTTTTACAGTAAAATTTTATACTGCAAACCTCATATACTTACTTGAAAGATGTTCCAAGGATAAATACAACAAGATTAATAAAACCCAAATTGACTAAATGTGTTCTCACAATATAAGCTGGCATAAAAATAAATAAATTTATGTATTATCGGCCAGGTGTGGTGGCTCATGCCTGTAATCCCAGCACTTTGGGAGGCCGAGGCAGGTGGATCACAAGGTCAGGAGATCAATACCATCCTGGCTAACACTACTAAATCCCGTCCCTAGTAAAAATACAAAAATTAGCCTGGTGTGGTGGCATGCACCTGTAGTCCCAGCTACTCGGGAAGCTGAGGCAGGAGAATTGCTTGAACCTGGGAGGCAGAGGTTGCAGTGAGCCGAGATCATGTCACTGCACTCCAGCCTGGGTGACAGAGTGAGACTCCATCACAAAGAAAAAACCAAAACAAACAAACAAAGAAACAAAAAACCCAAAAACCAAAAAACAAGACAAAACAACAACAACAACAACAAAAATTATCTATTATCACAGTAGTAACAATAATGCACACATAATAGTGACTTATCGATCAATGTTAACTATTCTAATTCTACTTTCTAAAGAAAACAGCAGTTCATTTTAAAAGTCTATTTACATGTCAATGTTTTGTCTGGTTTTCCAGAGGGCTGCTGTAATTCCAGCTTTAAAATGTAAAGTATCCTCTTTGAGTGATTTGCTCAAATTGTGTTGGCATTGGGAAAAAATAAATCATTGCTGTTATTTTGGAATAACACAGAAAGACTCACTAACTTCACGTATAGAAACTGAGTCTGTGTTGTACATAACAACATGAGTTTGGGTAGTAAAGCTCTCCGCTAGCTATTTCTAATACTGAATAGATATTTTACAACATAAACTTTACACATGGCCTCAAAACTTTATTCTTGGGCTGTTTTCTATTTCTCACAATCCTTCATTAAATCCTTTCTATTTGTTTGACTTTCTAAATTATCTTTGTATTTCATATATGGGAAAAGGTCTTTGGAAACTAGAAATGCAGTCATGGGTGCAAAAACAAACAAACAAAAACAAACAAACAAAAACTTCGACTTTACCTCAAGATAATTTAGGAAAAGTTCATTGTTTTTAATCTGTGGATATAAGTGACATTGGCTGATGTGGAGTGGACTGCAGGATTCCAGTACCAGTGTATTAATATGGACAGCTGGGCCTCTGAAAGAGACAGCAGGTGTGGGATGAGTATGAGTAGAGACACCTCGATCAGTCGAGAGGCAGTCGAGAGGAGGTTGGGGGGCATATCCTTAGCTCTTCAAGCTCTTTCCTCAAAATTTACCCACTAGTCCCTTCCTTTCAATTACTCTATTTTCCACAGAGAAGATATTAGTAGCAATATCCTTCTTCTACATTTCCCCTGAGGCCCTGTGGTCCTGAGGTTGGGAGAGTGATGGGAGAGAAAGGATAAGAAAGGAATGGGAGAGAACATGGAAGCCCTGAAGTCCAGGTCAGTAGAAGAGGTAGGAGTCCTTTAGGCCAAAGAAAAGAGGACCCACGTATTTCCTTGAACTTTGTAGCAGCTAAGGATTAACTACAGAAATGGAGAATCTTGAGGCAGGCCAGATACTTGCAGAGAGCCCATCTGAGGGACAAATTTGGGGCCTACTAGCTTTGAGGCTTATCTTAGAGAGTTGAATTTCTAGAAAGCCCCTTAGGATGGGATAAAGGCCACAGAGTGGGCAATTGTGGGAGGGTTCCTGGTGGAGGTTGGGGATTGGAGTGGTGGCCTGGGGGTGATTTAAAGTAAGAACACAATGCTGGACTGAAGGAGATGGGGAAGGGTTCCAGCAAGAAAGCCTACCTTCAGAGTGCAATGTGGAGGCAGTGGCTGCAGTGCCTGAGAGCCTGGGTTTTGGAATACCTGCCACTATGGATTCTAGAAGTAGTGCCAGATTTCTTCCCTGTAGCACTGAATTTCTTCCCTGCCCTCATTTATTTCAATAGGGTGGAGGCAGGAGAGCAAGAAAAGATGGAGCCTTTTGCCTATGATTAATAATAAGACCAATATATTCTAGAAACAGAGAGAGGCAGGATGAGGTACAAAGAAAGATACCTGTTCTGCTGAAGATTCTTAGTCTCTGGATCTCTTGTCAAGATAACCTTATATTTATTCGCATATGGATGAGTTGACTAGTTAGTACCAAATTGATGCAGAGAGGAAGGAAGGCAAGGGGGTAGGAGCATACACAGGTGGGATTAATCTTACTCAACTTCACCAACAGACTGTTCATTTCTGGTGGGGGATGGCTGTAGTGGTAGAGAAATAGACTGTGGTGGGATTTTCTAGCCTTCCCTCCCCCATTTTGTGTTTTTCCTTTTCTCTCCTCTCATGAGCAGAAGTCTAGACAGGAAGCAGAGGTCGGTTACCAGGGAAACTGAAGCTGAGTATGCTTGATTCACGAACTTGTGAGATAAAAGCAAAATTGCTACTCAAAATGCAAGACTGTATGGAGGATGGGTATTAACCAAACAAGCAAAGATTTATTCATCCTTATAATTATTTTACATACACATATAAATCCACACAGATGAATAGCTTTTCCTAAATGTTTAATTGAGAATCAGTCTATGGAATGGCCTTGAATCCTGCCCCTGCCACCTTCCATTGTCTCTGCTGGCCCCATGCTGCCAGTCTCCTGACATGACTCATGTCTGAGTATGATGGAGTCCTAATGATAGTGCCTCTGTACATGGCTCTGTCAGTTACAGGGAAAGAAACTAAGGGAAAAAGGGCATCAATTCACTTAGCTTTAAAAGCAACAGAGAGATAAACCTCAACCATCAAAATCTTTGCCTAGAATTCCACCTAAAAATCCCAGAAAATCTAACCAAAGTACTGGTCTTTCAATGTCTAATTAATATGTATTTGTTTTGGGTTCAGTATCAAAGAGATCTACGGAAATGCAAGTAGAATACATCACCATTCCTTATATGCTGCTGCCCCTAGTGTAACAGGTGTAGATTGCACTCTCTTGACAGTTGTAGCCAAGTCAGAGCACATTTTTTCTATTTCACTGCTGTATGATGGGTTTTAGACTTGTATCTGTATTTTTCAAGATATGCAATTGAATATTTCTGTTAATCTTTTTTATTATAAGGAAATGAAACAGATAGCCTACCACTGTCCATAATATTTTTCTGATGGGAAAATACATTCTGCTCTGTGGCAACTGCTTTCTGATGCAGTCTCCATTGTTGCATTTCTATAAAAACCATCCTCTGCTTATATACTCCCATATGATTTCAGAACATTCATGCTGATGTCAACTGGGTTGTAATAATGTGATCTCCACTGAGACCTTAGAGGTTAATGTGAACCTGCATTTAAAGTTTAAGGAGGGAGTAAAAAGGGTCAGGGGTGTTCATATCTGTCTGTATTCTCTTCTAAGACTGGAAAACTTTCCCTAAAAACAAAAAACTTGTATTTGAGTAGGGTGTGTGTGTGTGTGTGTGTGTGTGTGTGTGTGTAGATGGGGCACAAAGGTCGAGTGATAAGAATTGACAAGCACCAATATTTATTGAGCACTACTAGGTATGATATAATTTGCATTATTTTATCCAAGTATTACAAACATGCAATAAGTTGGGTTTTGGTGCAATCACTGAACCTTTCACAGGCCATTTTTTAAATTGTATGAGGCTAATTGCTTGTGGATAGCAGGGTGAACAGAAATGCTATTGGTACTGAGATCTTTCTGTCACTTTTAGTTGCCATAGCCCTTTGTAGTTTAGAGAAACTTCTGTTAATGAAATTAATTATCACAGGTTAGGCTTGCTTTCCATGCAATACTTTGTTTAACCCTTCCTACAAACCCTTTGATGTAGCTACTATTACTATCTTCAATTTACAAATGAGGTACTTGGAGATGAGAAGGGCCCAAACCCCAGTCTTCCTGTTTCTGAAGATTGTGCTTTTCTGCCTCCCTTATGCAGTAAAACCGGAGAACCGTCTGGAGTGTTAGTCTTCGAAAATTTTATTGATGTTATGCACAAGCATTTCCTGAAACACCAGAGAGAACCTGACATATCTCAATTCTTCCTCAAAAAGGACCATTATATATATAAATTAACTGCCCTCCACCCACTAATCGAGCACTCATTTCTCCATTCAGCCCTCTCTTCACACACACACAAAGGAGAAATATTGAATGCCTTCAGGATTGAGAAGCTAAAGCTGATGAAATTAGCATGGGACATTAGCATGGTATATTAGTTTGCTAGAGCTGCAATAACAAAATCCCACAGAATGGGTGGCTTAAACAACAGACATTCATTTTCTCACAGTTCTGGAGGCTGAAAGTACAAAATCAAGCTTTATATAGGCTTAGTTTCTTCTGAGGTCTCTCTCTCTGGCTTTCAGGTAGTCACCTTCTCACTGTGTCCTTACATAGTCTTTCTTTTATGCCTATGCACCCCTGCTGTTTCTCTGTGCATACAGATTTCCTCTTCTTATAAAAACATCAGTTAGATTGGATTAGGGCCACCTAAAGGTCTCGTTTTTGCTTAATCACATCTTTATAGGCTTGATATCCAATTACAGTCATATTCTGGAGTAATAGAAGTTAGAGCTTCTCAAGTAGCACTTCAATTACTTAATTAGCTAATTTTTAATTGAAAAATACAAATTATATACATATGAGGTGTAACATGATGTTTTGACATATGTGTACAATGTGGAATGATTAAATCAAGCTAATGAACGTATCCATTGCCTCACATAATATCTATTGCAGTAACAACATTTAAAATCTACTTCTTCAGCACTTTCAAGTATATGACAAATTATAATTTGCTATAATCAGTCACTATACTGTACAATAGAGCTCTAGAACTTATTTCTCCTTCCTAACTGAAACTTTGAATGCTTTGACCAACATTTCCCCATTTCCTACATCCTGCTGCCAGCCCCTGGTAACCACCATTCCACTCTCAGTTTCTATCAATTAGATTTTTCTAGAGTCCACATATAAATGAGATCATGCAGCATTTGCCTTTCTGTGTCTGGTTTATTTCACTTAGCATAATGTCCTGTAGGTGTATTTGGATTGTTGCAAATGAAAGGATTTTCTTCCTTCTTAAAGCTGAATAGTATTCCATTGTGTGTGCCCATCTGTATGTGTGTATACTCCGCATTTTTCCTATCCATTCATTCGTTGATGGACACATGGACACTTAGGCTGATTCCATATCTTGGCTATTGTGAATAATACTGCAATGAACATGGAAGTGTAGGTATGTCTTTGACACAGTGACTTTACTTCCTTTGGGTATATAGCTAAAAGTGCAATGGCTGAATCATACAATAACTCTATTTTTAATTTTTTGAGGAATCTCCATACTGTTTTTCATAATAGCTGAACTGGTTTACATTCCCACTAACAGTGTACAAGAGTTCCCTTTGCTCAGTATCCCCCGAACACTTGTTATCTTTTGTTTTTTAATGATAGTAGATATTCTAATGGGTGTGAGGTGATATCCCATTGTGGATTTAATTTGCATTTCCCTGATGATTAGTGATGTTGAGCACGTTTTTATATAACTGTGGGCAATTTGGATGTCTCCTTTGGAAAAATATCTATTCAGGTCTTTTGCCCATTTTAAAATCAGGTTATTTATTTTCTTGCTATTGAGTTGTCTGATTTCCTTATATATTTTGGATATTAACCCATTATCAGATATGTAGTTTGCAAATATTTTCTCTCATTGCACAGGTTGCATCTTCACTTGATTGTTTCTTTTTCCATGCAAAAGCTTTTTAGCTTGATGCAATCCATTTGTCTATTTTTGCTTTTGTTGCCTATGCTTTTGGGGTAATATCCCAAAAATCTTTGCCAGGACAAATATTAATAAGCTTTCCTCTATGTTTTCTTCCAGTACTTTTACAGTTTCAGGTCTTATATTTAAGTCATTAATCCATTTTGAGTTGATTTCTGTATTTTTGTGTGTGTGTATTTTTTGTTTTAGTAAACTATATTTTCAGTAAGTTTTCAATAACCAAATTGAAAAGTGTGGCTATTTATTCCTGACTAGGCTAAGACATGTAGAAATATATCGCTACTGCTCAACTGTTGGGAGTAGGGAGGCAATGAACACAAGGAAACTCAGACAAAGAAATGTAAATTAGCATCTCAAAATATTATATTATTACTTTAAAATTATTTAGTAAATCACAAGGTCTTCTTATCTGAAAGAGAAGAACTGTGGGATAGTAAGGGTGTACAGAGGGTAGCTGCTAGTGAAAGTCCAGTTGGCTCCAATTATTCTATAAAATCACAATATAATGTATAAGAGAAAGAAGAATAAAGGAATGAGCTACTTTAATTTCCTATGGTTTCTTTTAAAACAGTGATTTGTAACACCTGTTTCTCTTTTCTTATTGTTTCCAACTTCTATTTCAGGTTCAAGGGGTACATTTGTAGGTTTGTTACATGGGTAAGTTATGTGTCGTGGGGGTTGGCGTACAGATAATTTTGTCACCCAGGTAATCAGCATAGTACCTGATAGGTAGTTTTCCAATCCTCACCCTCCTCCTGCTGTCCACTCTCAAAGAGACCATAGTGTCCATTGTTCTCTTCTTTTAAAATATTTTTTATTTTGTGAGTATATATAAGTATACTATATATTTTATTTTGTGAGGATATAGTAGGTATATGTATTTATGGGTTACATGAGATATTTCGTTACAGGCATGCAATGTGTAATAATTACATTGGGGTAAATGGGGTATCCATCACTTCCAGCATTTATCCTTTGTGTTACAAACAATCGAATTATACTCTTTTAGTTATTTTAAAAATGTATGATTAAATTATTATTGACTATAGTCACCCTGTTGTGCTAGCAAATACTAGGTCTTATTCATTCTTTCTGACTATATTTTTGTACCCATTAACCATCCCCAGTTCCCTGCCACTTCACCACTACACTTCTCAGCCTCTGGTTACCACTCTTCTACTCTATCTCCATGAGTTAAATTATTTTAATTTTTAGCTGTCACAAATAAGTGAGAACATGTGAAGTTTGTCTTTCTGTAATTGGCTTATTTCGCTTAACCTAATGACCTTCAGTTCCATCCATGTTGCAAATGACTGGGTCTCATTCGTTTTATGGCTGAATAGTACTCCATTGTGTATAAGTACCATGTTTTCCATATCCATTCATCTGTTGATGGACACTTAGCTTGCTTCCAAATCTTGGATATTGAGAATAGTGCTGCTGTAAACATGGGAATGCGCATATCTCTTCATTATCCTGATTTTCTTTCTTTTGGGTATAATACCTGGGAATAGGATTGCTGGATCGTATGGTAGCTCTATTTTTAGTTTTCTTGAGGAACCTCCAAACTGTTCTCCATAATGGTTGTACTAATTTACATAGCCACCAACAGTGTAGGGGAGTTTCCTTTTCTCCACATCCTCACTAGCATTTATCATTGCCTGACTTTCAGATAAAAGCCATTTTAACTGGGTTGAGAAGATATCTCATTCTAGTTTTAATTTGCATTTCTCTGATGATCAGTTTTATTGAGCATCTTTTCATATACCTGTTTGCTTTGCCATTTGTATGTCTTCTTTTTAGAAATGTCCATTCAGGTCTTTTGCCCATTTTGAAATGAGACTATTAGATTTTTTTCCTATAGAGTTCTTTGAGCTCCTTATATATTCTGATTATTAATTCCTTGTCAGATGGGTAATTTGAAAATGCTTTATCCCATTATGTGTGTTGCCACTTCACTTTGTTAATTGTTTCCTTTGCTGTGTAGAAGCTTTTAAACTTGATGTAATTCAATTTGTCCATTTTTGCTTTGGTTGCCTGGGCTTGTGGGGTATTGCTCATGAAATCTTTGTGCAGTCCAGTGTCCTAGAGAGTTTCCCCGATGTTTTCCTTTGGTGGTTTCATAGTCTGAGGTCTTATGATTTAAGTCTTTAATACATTTTGATTTGATTTTTGTATATGGTGAGAGATAGGGGTATAGTTTCATTCTTTTGCATGTGGATATCTAGTTTTCACAGCACCGTATATTAAAGAGACTGTCCTTTCCCTAGTGTATGTTCTTGAGAACTTAGTCAAAAGTGAGTTTGCTGTAGATGTGTGAATTTATCTCTGGGTTCTCTATACTGTTTCATTAGTCTGTGTGTCTGTTTTTATGCCAGTACTGTGCTGTTTTGGTTACTATAGCTCTGTAGTATAATTTAAAGTCAGGTAGTATGATTCTTCCAGGTTTGTTCTTTTTGCTCAGGATAGCTTTGGCTATTCTATGTCTTTGTTGTTCCACATAAATTTTAGAGTTTTTTTGCTATTTATGTGAAGAGTATCATTGGTATTTTCATAGGGATTGCATCAAATCTGTAGATTGTTTTGGGTAGTATGGACATTTAAAAATATTGATTTTCCCAATCCATTAACATTAATTTCTTGCATCAATGTTTTATAGTTTTTATTGCAGAGATCTTTTACTTCTTTGGTTAAGCAAATTCCTAATATTGTGTTTTATTTGTGTCTATTGTAAATGGGATTACTTTTTAAAATTTATTTTTCTGATTGTTCGCTGTTAGCGTATAGAAATGCTAGTGATTTTTGTATGTTGATTTTGTATACTGAAACTTTCCTGAATTTGTTTATCAGTTTATTAGTTTTCTTCTGGAGTCTTTAAGTTTTTCCAAACATAAAATCATATCTCTGCAAACAAGGATGATTTGACTCCTTCCTTCCCCTTTTGGATGTTCTTTATTTCTCTCTTGTCTGATTGCTCTAGCTAGGACTTCCAGTACTATGTTGAATAACAGTGGTGAAAATGAGCATCCTTGTTCCAGTTCTTAGAGGAAAGGATTTCAGTTTTTCCCCATTCAATATGATAATAGCTATGGACCTGTTGTATATAGTTTTATTATCTTGTGGTATGTTCCTTCTATATCCAGTGTTTTGAGGTTTTTAAATTTATTTATTATTGTATACTTTAAGTTGTAGAGATACATGTATTGCATAGCGTGCAGGTTTGTTACATATGTATACTTGTGCCATGTTGGTGTGCTGCACCCATCAACTCGTCATTTTACATCAGGTATAACTCCCAATGCAATCCTCCCCCTCCCCCTCCCGTGATAGGCCCGGTGTGATGTTCCCCTTCCTGAGTCCAAGTGATCTCATTGTTCAGTTCCCACCTATGAGTGAGAACATCGCGGTGTTTGGTTTCTGTTCTTGTGATAGTTTTGCTCAGAATGATGGTTTCAGCTGCATCCATGGCCTACAAAGGACACAAACTCATCCTTTTTATGGCTGCATAGTATTCCATGGTGTATATGCCACATTTTCTAATCAGTCTGTCACAGATGGACATTTGGGCCTGATTCCAAGTCTTTGCTATTGTGAATAGTGCTGCAATAAACATCTCACGTGTGCATGTGTCTTTATAGCAGCATAATTTATAATCCTTTGGGTATATACCCAGTAATGGGATGGCTGGGTCATATGGTACATCTGTAGTTCTAGATCCTTGAGGAATGCGCCATACTGTTTTTCCATAATGGTTGAACTAGTTTACAATCCCACCAACAGTGTAAAAAGTGTTCCTATTTCTCCCACATCCTCTCCAGCACTTGTTGTTTCCTGACTTTGTATTCGCCATTCTAACTGGTGTGAGAGATGGTATCTCATTGTGGTTTTGATTTGCATTTCTCTGATGGCCAGTGATGATGAGCATTTTTCATGTGTCTGTTGGCTGTATGAGCGTCTTCTTTTGAGGAGCTGTCTGTTCATATCAGCACGCCCACTTTTGATGGGGTTGTTTGTTTTTCTTATAAATTTGTTTGAGTTCTTTGTAGGTTCTGGATATTAGCCCTTTGTCAGATGAGTAGATTGCAAAACTTTTCTCCCATTCTGTAGGTTGCCTGTTCCTCAGATGGTAGTTTCTTTGCTGTGCAGAAGCTCTTTTAGTTTAATGAGATCCCATTTGTCAATTTTTATTTTTTGCTGCCGTTGCTTTGGTGTTTTAGACATGAAGTCTTTGCCCATGCCTGTGTCCTGAATGGTACTACCTAGGTTTTCCTCCTAGGATTTTTATGGTATTAGGTCTAACATTTAAGTCTAATCCATCTTGAATTAACTTCATTATAAGGAGTAAGGAAGGATCCAGTTTCAGCTTTTCTACTTATGGCTAGCCAATTTTCCCAGCTTCATTTATTAAATAGAATCCTTTCCCCATTTCTTGTTTTTTCTAGGGTTTGTCAAAGATCAGATGGCTGTAGATGTGGTATTATTTCTGAGGACTCTGTTCTGTTCCATTGGTCTATATCTCTGTTTTGGTACCAGTACCATGCTGTTTTAGTTACTGTAGCCTTGTAGTATAGTTTGAAGTCAGGTAAGCGTGATGCCTCCAGCTTTGTTCTTTTGACTTAGGATTGTCTTGGAGATCGCGGGCTCTTTTTTGGTTCATATGAACTTTAAAGCAGTTTTTTCCAATTCTGTGAAGAAACTCATTGATAACTTGATGGGGATGGCATTGAATCTATAAATTACACCTTGGACAGTATGGCCATTTTTTCATATTGATTCTTCTATCCATGAGCATGGTATGTTCTTCCATTTGTTTGTGTCTCTTTGATTTCACTGAGCAGTGGTTTGTAGTTCTCCTTGAAGAGGTCCTTGACATCCCTTGTGGATTCTAGGTATTTTATTCTCTTTGAAGCAATTGTGAATGGAAGTTCATTCATGGTTGGCTCTCTGTTTGTCTGTTACTGGTGTATAAGAATGCTTGTGATTCCATGGAATACTATGCAGCCATAAAAAAGGATGAGTTGCATCCTTTGTAGGGACATGGATGCAGCTGGAAACCATCATTCTTAGCAAACTATCACAAGAATTGAAAACCAAACACACATGTTCTCACTCATAGGTGGGAACCAGACAATGAGATCACTTGGGCTCAAGAAGGGGAACATCCTGCCTTGGGGGCCCTATCATGGGGGGAGGGGGAGGGAGAGGATGCATTGGGAGATATACCTGATGTAAATGATGAGTTGATGGGTGCAGCAGACCAACATAGCACAAATACATAATAACAAACCACCATGTTATGCACATGTACCTAACTTAGTATAATAATAATAAATAAATTAGGAAATGCCACAGCATGATTTTGCATTAATTTTTGTATCCTGAGACTTTGCTGAGATTGCTTATCAGCTTAAGGAGATTTTGGGCTGAGACAATGGGGTTTTCTAAATATACAATCATGTCATCTGCAAACAGGGACAATTTGACTTCTTCTTTTCTAACTGAATACCCTTGATTTCTTTCTCTTGCCTAATTGCCTAGCTAGAACTTCCAACACTATGTTTAATAGGAGTGGTGAGAGAGGGCATCCTGTCTTGTGCCAGTTTTCAAAGGGAATTTTTCAGTTTTTGCCTGTTCAGTATGATATTGGCTGTGGTTTGTCATAAATAGCTCTTATTATTTTTGATGCGTTCCATCAATGCGAATTTATTGGCGTTTTAGCATGAAGGGCTGTTGAATTTTGTCAAAGCCTTTTCTGCATCTATTGAGAAGAATCATGTGGTTCTTCTCTTTGGTTCTCATTTATATGCTGGATTATGTTTTATTGATTTGAATGTTGAACCAGCCTTGCATCCCAGGGATGAAGCCCACTTGATTATGGTGGATAAGCTTTTGATGTGTTGAATCCGGTTTGCCAGTATTTTTTATTGAGGATTTTTTGCATTGATGTTCATCAGGGATATTAGTCCTAAAATTCTCTTTTTTGTTGTGTCTCTGCCAGGCTTTGGTATCCAGGGATGATGTTGAGGCTTCATAAAATGATTGGGGAGGATTCCCTCTTTTTCTATTGATTGGAATAGTTTCAGAAGGAATGGTACCAACTCCTCCTTGTACCTCTGGTAGAATTCGGCTGTGAATCCATCTGGTCCTGGACTTTTTGGTTGGTAGGCTATTAGTGTGCCTCAATTTCAAGAACCTACTATTGGTCTATTCAGGGGATTCAATTTCTTCTGGTTTTAGTCTTGGAAGAGTGTAAGTGTCCAGAAATTATCCATTTCTTCTAAATTTTTCCAGTTTATTTCTAGTAGAGGTGTTTATATTCTCTGATGGTGGTTTTGTATTTCTGTAGGGTGTTGGTGATATCCCTTTATCTCATTTTTTAATTCGTCGATTTGATTCTTCTCTCTTTTCTTCTTTGTGAGTCTTGCTAGTGGTCTGTCAATTTTGTTGATCTTTTCAAAACCAACTCCTGGATTCATTGATTTTTGGAGGGTTTTGTGTCTCTATCTCCTCCCAGTTCTGCTCTGATCTTAGTTATTTCTTGCCTTCTGCTAGCTTTCGAATGTGTTTGCTCTTGCTTCTCTTAGTTCTTTTTAGTGCGATGTTAGAGTGTCAATTTTTAGATCTTTCCTGCTTTTTGTCTTGTGGGCATTTAGTGCTATAAATTTCCCTCTACACACTGTTTTAAATGTGTCCCCAGAGATTCTGGTATGTTGTATCTTGGTTCTCATTGGTTTAAAGAACATCTTTATTTCTGCCTTCATTTTAGATTTATGTACCCAGTAGTCATTCAGGAGCAGGTTGTTCAGTTTCCATGTAGTTGGCGGTTTTGATTGAGTTTCTTAGTCCACCAGGTTCTAGTTTGATTGCACTGTGGTCTGAGAGACAGTCTGTTATAATTTCTGTTCTTGTACATTTGTGAGGAGTGCTTTACTTCCAATTATGTGGTCAATTTTTGGAGTAAGTACGATGTGGTGCTGAAAGAGCGTATATTCTGTTGATTTGGGGTGCGGAAGTTCTATATAGATGTCTGTGGGGTCACTTGCTGCAGAGATGAATTTCAAATTCCTGGATATCCTTGTTCACTTTCTGTCTAGTTGACCTGTCTAATGTTGACAGTGGAGTGTTGAAGTCTCCAAAGCTATTATTGTATGGGAGTCTAAAGTCTCTTTGTAAGTCTCTAAGGACTTGCTTTATGAATCTGGGTGCTCCTGTATTGGGTGCATATATATATTTAGGAGAGTTAGCTCTTCCTGTTGAATTGATCCCTTTACCATTATAATGGCCTTCTTTGTCTCTTTTGATCTTTGATGATTTAAAGTCTGTTTTATCAAGAGACTAGTATTGCAACCCTGCTTTTTTGTTCTCCATTTGCTTGGTAAATCTTCCTCCATCCCTTTATTTTGAGCCTATGTATGTCTCGTGTGAGATGGGTCTCCTGAATACAACGAACTGATGGGTCTTGACTCTTTATCCAGTTGCCAGTCTGTCTTTTTAATTTAGACATTTAGTCCATTTACACATTTTAGGAGTTAATATTGTTATGTGTGAACTTGATCCTGCCATTATGATATTAACTGGATTTATTTGCTTTCGTTAGTTGATGCAGTTTCTTCCTAGCCTCGATGGTCTTTACATTTGGCATGTTTTGCAGTGGCTGGTTCGGTTGTTCCTTTCCATGTTGAGTGCTTCCTTCGGGGTCTCCTCTTGTAAGGCAGGCCTAGTGGTGACAAAATCTAAGCATTTGCTTATCTGTAAAAGGATTTTTATTTCTCCTTCCTTATGAAACTTAGTTTGGCTGGATATGAAATTCTGGGTTTAAAATTCTTTTCTTTAAGTATGTTGAATATTGGTCCTCTCTTCCTGGCTTGTAGAGTTTCTGCCGAGAGATCTGCTGTTAGTCTGATGGGCTTCCCTTTGGTAGGTAACCGACCTTTCTCCCTGGCTGCCCTTAAGATTTTCCTTCATTTCAACTTTTGGTGAATCTGGCAATTATGTCTTGAGTTGCTCTTCTGAGGAGTATCTTTTGTGGCGTTCTCTGTATTTCCTGGATTTTGAATGTTGGCCTGCCCTACTAGGTTGGGAAGTTCTCCTGGATGATATCCTGAAAGAGTGTTTTTCCAACTTGGCAGTTCCATTTTCCCCTCTTTCAGGCACCCCAATCCAGGCGTAGATTTGGTCTTTTTTACATAATCCATACTTCTGGCAGGCTTTGTTCATTTCTTTTTTCTTCTTTGTTCTTTTGGTTTGTCTTCACCGGCCATTTCATTCATTTTGATCCTCAATCGCTGATACTCTTTCTTCCAGTTGATCAAAATTCGGTTACTGAAGCTTGTGCATTTATCCGCGTATTTCACCGTGTCATGGTTTTCATCTCTTTCATTTCGTTTATGACCTTCCTGCATTAATTACTCTAGCCATCAATTCTTCACTTTTTTTGCCAAGATTTTTAGTTTCTTTTTGTGCTGGAGTCGTAATTCCTCCTTTAGCTCTGAAAATTTGATGGACTAAAGCCTTCTTCTCTCATCTTTCGTCAAGTCATTCTCAAGTCAGCTTTGATCCGTTGCTGTGATGAGCTGCGGCTCCTTTGCAGGGAGATCAGCTCTTATTTTTTGAATTTCAGCTTTTTCTGCCTGCTTTTTCCCCATCTTTGTGGTTTTATCTGCCTCTGGTCTTTGATGATGGTGATGTACTGATGGGGGTTTTGAATTGTAGATGTCCTTCCTGTTTGATAGTTTTCTTCCCCAACAGTCCAGGACCCTCAGCTGGAGTCTGTTGGAGATTGCTTGAGGTCCACTCCAGACCCTGTTTGCCTGGGCATCCCAGCAGCCAGGAGAAGCTGCAGAAGATAGAATATTTCTGAACAGTGAGTGTACCTGTCTGATTCTTGCTTTGCAAGCTTCCTCTCAGGGGTGTACTCCACCCTGTGAGGTGTGGGGTGTCAGACTGCCCTAGTGTGGGATGTCTCCCAGTTAGGCTACTCTCCAGAGTCCAGGGACCCACTTGAGCAGGCAGTCTGTCCCCTTCTCAGATCTCAGCCTCGTGTTGGGAGATCCACTGCTCTCTTCAAAGCTGTCAGACAGAGTGGTTTGCGTCTGCAAGTTTCTGCTGCTTTTTGTTTTGTTGTTGTAGCTGTTGCCCTGTCCCCAGAGGTGGAGTCTACAGAGACAGGCAGGTTTCAGCTTCAGCTGCTGTAGGCTCCACCCAGTTGGAACTTCAGCAACTTTGTTCACCAAGCCTCAGCAATTGCAGGCCCTCCTAGCCTGGCTGCTGCCTTGCCCGTAGATCACAGACTGCTGTGCTAGCAATGAGGGGAGGCTTAGGTGAAGTGATGGGACCCTCGGGTCAGGTGTGGGATATGATCTGCTGAGGTGTGCCTGTTTGCTTAAAGCGCCAGTATTGGGGTGGGAGTTACCTGATTTTCCAGGTGTTGTGTGTCTCAGTTCCCCTGGCTGGGAAAGGATTCCCTTCCCCCTTCGCTTCCAGGTGAGGCAATGCCTGCAGCCCTGCTTCCTTTCTCGCTGAATGGGGCTGCAGCAGCTGACCAGCACTGATCCTCGGCACTCCCCAGTGAGATGAACAGTACCTCAGTTGAAAATGCAGAAATCACTGTTCTTCTGTGTGGCTCGCTGGGGAGTTGGAGACTGAAGTGTTCCTAATCCGGCCATCTTGCTCGCCCCCTTTTTTTTTTTAATCCGCGAAGGATGTTGAATTTTACCAAATGTTTTTTCAGCGTCAATTGAAACGATCGTATGGTTTTTGCCCTTCATTCTGTTGATATGATTTATCACTTTAATTGATTTGTATATGTTGAACCATCCTTGTGCCCCTGGGTTAAATCCCACTTGGTCATGATGAATGACTTTGTTTAAAATGTGTTGTTGAATTCGGTTTTCTAGTATTTTGTTGAGGATTTTATATCAATATTCATCAGTGATATTGGCCTATAGTTTCCTTTTTGTGATGTGTCTTTGTCTGGTTCTGGTACCAAGGTAATACAGTCTTTGTAGAATGAGTTTAGAAGTATTCTCTCGTCCTCTTTTTTTGGAATAGTTTGGGTAGGATTGGTGTTAGTTCTTTAAAGTCTTGGTAGATTTCAGCAGTGCAGCCCTTGGATCCTGAGTTTCGTTTGCTGGGAGACTTTTTATTATGGATCTCCTTCCTTGTTATTGGTTTGTTCAGGTTTTGAATTTCTTCATGGTTCAATCTTGGCAGAATGGATGTGTCTAGGAATTTGTCCATTTCTTCTAGATTTTCCAAAATATTGGCATATAGTTGCTCATAGTAGTCTCTAATGATCCTTTGAATTTCTGTAGTATCAGTTGTAATATCTCCCTTTTCATCTCTGATTTTACTTATTTGGGTCTTGTCTCTTTTTAGTTAGTCTGGCTAAAGATTTGTGAATTTTGCTTATCTCTTCAAAAACTAATTTTTTGTTTCATTGATCTTTTGTGTATTTTCTTCATTTTAAATGTATTTATTTCTCCTCTGATCTTTATTATTTATTTTCTTCTAATTTTTGGTTAGGTTTACTCTTGCTTTTCCAGTACTTTTGGATGCAATGTTGGTTTTTTTATTCAATGTATTTGTTGTTTTGTGAGGCACTTATAGTTATAAACTTCCCTCTTAGTACTTCTTTTGCTGTATGCCATAGGTTTTGGTCTGTTGTGTTTCCATTATCATTTGTTTCAAGACATTTATCAATTTTCCTCTTAATTTCTTCATTGACCCACTGGTCATTCAAAGGCATATTGTTTGATTTCCATGTACTTCTGCAGTTTCCAAAGTTCCTCTTGCTATTGATTTCTAGCTTTATTCCATTTTGGTCCGAGAAGATGGTTGATATTATTTCAACTTTTTGCATGTTTGAAGACTTCTTTTGTGGCCTAACATATGATCTATCCTTGAGAGTGATCCATGTGCTAAGGAAAAAAATGTGTATTCTGCAGCTGTTGGATAAAATGTTCTGTAAGCATCTGTTAGGTCCACTTGGTCTATAGTGCAGATTAAAGTTGATGTATCTTTGTTGATTTTCTGTCCAGGAGATCTGTCCAATGCTGAAAATAGGGTGTTGAAGTTTCCAGCTATTACTGTATTGGAGTCTATCTCTTTCTTTAGGTCTAACAGTATTTGCCTTATATATCTGGGTGCTCCTGTGTTGGGTGCATATATATTTATAATTGCTATATCCCATTGCTTAATTGACTCCTTTAACATTACATGGTGACCTTCTTTGTCTCTTCTTATACTCTTTGTCTTGAAATTTATTTTGTATGATATTAGGGTAGCTACTCCTGCTCTTTTTTGGTTTCCATTGGCATAGAATACCTTTTCCCGTCCCATTATTTTCACTTTATGTGTGTCTTTATAGGTGAAGTGGGCACCAGATCATTGGGTCTTGTTTTTTCATTCTTTCAACCACTCTGTGTCTTTTGATTAGAAAGTTTGGTTCATTTACATTCAATGTTATTATTGATAAGTAAGGTCTTACTCCTGCCATTTTGTTTTTGGTTTTCTGGTTGTTTTGTGTGTCTTCTTTTTCTTCATTTGTACCTTCCTGTCTTCCTCTTAGTGTAGGTGATTTTCTGTGGTGGTATGCTTTAATTTTTTGCTTTTTATTTTTTGTGTGTCCGTTATATGTTTTTCAATTTGAGGCTATCATGAGGTTTGCAAATACTATCTTATAATACATTATTTTAAACTGTTGACAACTTAACACTGATTGCATAAAAAAACCCAACAAACAAACATGTACGAGGAAAACTAATAAAACCTGTACACTTTAACTTCATCCCATTACTTTGTAACTCTTTGTAGTTTATGTTTTATTTTACTGTTTCTGTCTTGAAAAGTTGGTGCAGTTATTATTGTGATTGGTTTATCATTTAGTCTTTCTACTGAAGATAAGAGTAGTTTACACACCACAACTACAGTGTTACATTTTGTGTTTTTCTGTACGCTTATTATCAGTGAGTTTTGTACCTTCAGATATTTATTTTTTTTCTTTCTTTCTTTCTTTTTGTTTTTCCAGACAGAGTTTCACTCTTGTTGCCCAGGCTGGACTGCAATGGCGTGATCTCGGCTCACTGCAACCTCTACCTCCCAGGTTCAAGCAATTGTCCTGCCTCAGCCTCCCAAGTATCTGGGATTACAGGCATGTGCCACCACGCACAGCTAATTTTTGTATTTTTAGTAGAGACGGGGTTCCACCATGTTGGTCAGGCTGATCTCAAACTCCTGACCTCAGGTGATCCACCACCTTGGCCTCCCAAAGTGCTGGGATTACAGGTGTGAACCACTGCGCCTGGCCTCAGATGATTTCTTATTGCTCATTAACATCCTTTTCTTTCATATTGAATAATGCCCTTTAGGATTTCTTGTAGGACAGGTCTGGAGTTGATGAAATCCCTCAGCATTTGTTTGTCTGGGAAGGTCTTTCTCATTCATGCTTGAATAATATTTTTACCAGATATACTCTTCTAGGGTAAAAATTTTTTTCCTTCAGCACTTTAAATATATCCTGCCACTCTCTCCTGGCCTGTAAGGTTTCCTCTGAAAAGTCTGCTGCCAGATGTATTGGAACTCCATTGTGTGTTATTTGTTTCTTTTCTCTGGCTGCTTTTAAGACCTATTATTTTTCCTTGACCTTTGGAAGTTTGATGATTAAACGCCTTGAGGTACTCTTCTTTGGGTTAAATCTGCTTGGTGTTCTATAACCTTCTTGTACTTGAATGTTTATATCTTTCTTTAGGTTTGGGAAGTTTTTTGATATTATCCCTTTTAATATGCTTTTTATATTTATCACTTTCTTTACCTCCTCTTTAAGGCCAATAACTCTTAGATTTCCTCTTTTGAGACAATTTTCTAAATCTTTTAGGCATGCTTAAAATCTTTTTTTGCCTCCTCTGATGGTGTATTTTCAAATAACCTATTTTCAAGCTGACTAATTCTTTCTTTCTTTTCTTTTCTTGGGGGTTCTATTACGCTTTATTTTTATTATACTTTAAGTTCTGGGGTATGTGTGCAGAATGTGCATGTTTGTTACATAGGTATACACGTGCCATGGTGGTTTGCTGCACCCATCAACCCGTCATCTACATTAGGTATTTCTCCTAATGCTATCCCTCCCCTAGCCCCCCACCTCTGACAGGCCCTGCCCTGGTGTGTGATGTTCCCCTCCCCATGTCCATGTGTTCTCATTGTTCAACTCCCACTTATGAGTGAGAACATGCAGTGTTTGGTTTTCTGTCGTTGCATTAGTTTGCTGAGAATGATGGTTTCCAGCGTCATCCATGTCCCTGGAAAGGACATGAACTCATCCATTTTTATGGCTGCATAGTATTCCATGGTGTATATGTGCCACATTTTCTTTATCCAGTCTATCACTGATGGGCATTTGGGTTAGTTCCAAGTCTTTGCTATTGTGAACAGTGCTGCAATAAACATACGTGTGCATCTGTCTTTATAGTAGAATGTTTTATAATCCTTTGGGTATATACCCAGTAATGGGATGGCTGGGTCAAATGATATTTCTAGTTCTAGATCCTTGAGGAATCGCCACACTGTCTTCCACGGTGGTTGAGCTAATTTACACTCCCATCAACCGTTTAAAAGCATTCCTATTTCTCCACATCCTCTCCAGCATCTGTTGTTTCTTGACTTTTTAATGATTGCCATTCTAACTGGCGTGACATGGTGTCTCATTGTGGTTTTGATTTGCATTTCTCTAATGAACAGTGATGATGAGTTTTTTTTTTCATATGTTTGTTGTCTGCATAAATGTCTTCTTTTGAGAAGTGCCTGATCATATCCTTCGCTCACTTTTGGATGGGGTTGTTTGTTTTTTTCTTGTAAATCTGTTTAAGTTCTTTGTAGGTTCTGAATATTAGCCCTTTGTCAGATGGATAGATTGCAAAATTTTTCTCCCATTCTGTAGGTTGCCTGTTCACTCTGATGACAGTTTCTATGGCTGTGCAGAAGCTCTTTAGTTTAATCAGATCCCATTTGTCTATTTTGGCTTTTGTTGCTATTGCTTTTGATGTTTTAGTCATGAAGTCTTTGCCCATGCCAATGTCCTGAATGGTATTGCCTAGGCTTTCTTCTAGGGTTTTTATGGTTTTAGGTCTTATGTTTAAGTCTTTAATCCATCTTGAGTTGTATAAGGTGTAAGGAAGGGATCCAGTTTCAGCTTTCTGCATATGGCTAGCCAATTTTCCCAGCACCATTTATTAAATAGGGAATCCTTTCCCTATTTCTTGATTTTGTCAGGTTTTTCAAAGATTAGATGGTTGTAGATATGTGGCATTATTTCTGAGGCCTCTGTTCTATTCCTTTGGTCTATATATCTGTTTTGGTACCAGTACCATACTGTTTTTGTTACTGTACCTTGTAGTATAGTTTGAAGTCAGGTAGTGTGATGTCTCCAGCTTTGTTCTTAGGATTGTCTTGGCTATGAGGGCTCTTTTTTGGTTCCATATGAAATTTAAAGTAGTTTTTTCCAATTCTGTGAAGAAAGTCAATGGTAGCTTGATTGGGATAGCATTAAATCTACAAATCACTTTGGGCAGTATGGCCATTTTGACAATATTGATTCTTCCTATTCATGAGCATAGAATGTTTTTCCATTTGTTTATGTCCTCTCTTATTTCATTGACCAGTGGTTTGTAGTTCTCCTTGATGAGGTCCTTCACATCCCTTGTAAGTTGTATTCCTTGGTATTTTATTCTCTTAGTAGCAATTGTGAATGGGAGTTCACTCATGATTTGGCTCTCTGTTTGTTATTGGTGCATAGGAATGCTTGTGATTTTTACACATTCACTTTATATCCTGAGACTTTGCTGGAGTTGCTTATCAGCTTAAGGAGATTTTGGGCTGAGACAATGGGGTTTTCTAAATATACAATCATATCATCTGCAAAGAGAGATAATTTGACTTCTTCTTTTCCTATTTGAATAGCCTTTATTTCTTTCTCCTGCCCGATTGCCCTGGCCAGAACTTCCAACACTATGTTGAATAGGAGTGGTGCGAGAGGGCATCCTTGTCTTGTGCTGGTTTTCAAAGGGAATGCTTCCAGTTTTTGCCCATTCAGTATGGTATTGGCTGTGGGTTTGTCGTAAATAGCTCTTATTATTTTGAGATACGTTCCATCAATACCTAATTTATTGAGAGTTTTTAGCATGAAGGACTGTTGAATTTTGTCAAAGACCTTTTCTGCATCCATTGAGATAATCATGTGTTTTTTTTCATTGGTTCTGTTTATGTGATGGATTACGTTTATTGATTTGCATACATTGAACCAGACTTGCATCCAAGGGATGAAGCCGACTTGATTGTGCTGGATAAGTTTTTGATGTGCTGCTGGATTTGTTTTGCCAGTTATTTTATTGAGGATTTTTGCATCAATGTTCATCAGGGATATTGGTCTGAAAATCTCTTGTTTTGTTGTGTCTCTGCCAGGCCTTGGTATCAGGATGATGCTGGCTTCATAAAATGAGTTACGGAGGATTCCCTCTTTTTCTATTGTTTGGAATAGTTTCAGAAGGAACGGTACCCGTTCCTCTTTGCGCCTCTGGTAGAATTTGGCTGTGAATCCATCTGGTCCTGGACTTTTGTTGGTTGGTAGGCTATTAATTGCTGCCTCAATTTCAGAACTTGTTACTGGTCTATTCAGCGATTCTACTTCTTCCTGGTTTAATCTTGGGAGGGTGTATGTTTCCAGGAATTTATCCATTTCTTGTAGATTTTCTAGTTTATCTGCATAGAGGTGTTTATACTCTTCTCTGATGGTAGTTTGTATTTCTGTGGGGTCAGTGGTGATATCCCCTTTATCATTTTTTATTGCATCTATTTGATTCTTCTCTCTTTTCTTCTTTATTAGTCTTGCTAGCGGTCTATCAATTTTGTTGATCTTTTCAAAAAACCAGCTCCTGGATTCATTGATTTTTTTAAGGGTTTTCCTGTCTGTGTCTCCTTCAGTTCTGCTCTGATCTTAGTTATTTCTGTCTTCTGCTAGCTTTTGAATTTGTTTGCTCTTGTTTCTCTATTTCTTTTAATTGTGATGTTAGGGTGTTGATTTTTGATCTTTTCTGCTTTCTCTTGTGTGCATTTAGTGCTAAAAATTTCCCTCCACACACTGCTTTAAATGTGTCCCAGAGATTCTGGTATGTTGTATCTTTGTTCTTATTGGTTTCAAAGAACATCTTTGTTTCTGCCTTCATTTCGTTATTTACCCAGTAGTCATTCAGGAGCAGGTTGTTCTGTTTCCATGTAGTTGTGAGGTTTTGAATGAGTTTCTTAATCCTGAGTTCTAATTTGATTACACTGTGGTCTAAGAGACTGTTTGTTATTTCCATTCTTTTGCATTTGCTGAGGAGTGTTTTACTTCCAATTATGTGGTCAATTTTAGAATAAGTGCAATGTGATGCTGAGAAGAATGTATACTCTGTTGATTTGGGATGGAGAGTTCTGTAGATGTCTATTAGGTCGGCTTGGTCCAGAGCTGAGTTCGAGTCCTGGATATCCTTGTTAATTTTCTGTCTCGTTGATCTGTCTAATATAGACTGTGGAGTGTTAAAGTCTCCCACTATTATTGTGTGGGAGTCTAAGTCTCTTTGTAGGTCTCTGAGAACTTGCTTTATGGATCTGGGTGCTTCTGTATTGGGTGCATATGTATTTAGGATAGTTAGCTCTTCTTGTTGCATTGATCCCTTTACCACTATGTAATGGCCTTCTTTGTCTCTTTTGATCTTTGTTGGTTTAAAGTCTGTTTTATCAGAGACTAGGATTGAACCCCTGCTTTTTTTTTGCTTTCCATTTTCTTGGTAAATATTCCTCCATCCCTTTATTTGGATCCTATGTATGTCTTTGCATGTGAGATAGGTCTCCTGAAGACAGCACACTGATGGGTCTTGACTCTTTATCCAATTTGCCAGTCTGTATCTTTTAATTGGGGCATAAAACCATTTACAGTTAAGGTCAATATTGTTATCTGTGAATTTGATCCTGCCATTATTATGCTAGCTGTTTATTTTGCCCATTAGTTTATGCAGTTTCTTCATAGCGTCGATGGTCGTTACAATTAGTTGTTTTCTGTTTGTTTGTTTTTTTGCAGTGGTGGGTACTGGTTGTTCCTTTCCATGTTTAGTGCTTCCTTCAGGAGCTCTTGTAGGGCAGGCCTGTTGGTGACAAAATCTCTCAGCATTTCCTTGTCTGTAAAGGATTTTGTTTCTCCTTCTCTTATGAAGCTTCGTTTGGCTGGATATAAAATTCTAGCTTGAAAATTCTTTTCTTTAAGAATGTTGAATATTGGCCCCCACTGTCTTCTAGCTTATAGGGTTTCTGCTGAGAGATCCACTTTTAGTCTGATGGGTTTCCCTTTGTGGGTAACCTGACTTTTCTCTCTAGCTGCCCTTAACATTTTTTCCTTCATTTCAACCTTGGTGAATCTGACAATTATGTGTCTTGGAGTTGCTCTTCTCTAGGAGTATCTTTGTGGTGTTCTGTGTATTTCCTGAATTTGAATGTTGGCCTGCCTTGCTAGGTTGGGAAAGTTCTCCTGGATATTATCCCGAAGAGCATTTTCCAACATGGTTCCATTTTCCCCGTTACTTTCAGGTACACCAATCAAACATAGATTTGGCCTTTTCACATAGTCTTATATTTCTTGGAGGCTTTGTTCATTTTTTTCACTCTTTTTTCTCTAATCTTCTTTTCTTGCTTTATTTCGTTGATTTGATCTTCAATCTCTGATACGCTTTCTTCCGCTTGATCAATTCGGCTATTGATACTTGTGTATGCTTCACGAAGTTCTCCTGCTGTGTTTTTCTGCTCCATCAGGTCATTTATGTTCCTCTCTAAACTGGTTATTCTAGTTAGCAATTCGTCTAACCTTTTTTCAGGGTTCTTAGCTTCCTTGTGATGGGTTAGGACATGCTCTTTTAGCTTGCAGGAGTTTGTTATTACCCACCTTCTGAAGCCTACTTCTGTCAATTCGCCAAACTCATTCTCAATCCAGTTTTGTTCCCTTGCTGGTAAGGAGTTGTGATCCTTTGGAGGAGAAAAGGCATTCTGGTTTTTGGAATTTTCATCCTTTTTGTGTTGGTTTCTTCCCATATTTGTGGATTTATCTACCTCTGGTCTTTGAAGTTGGTGACCTTCGGATGGGGTCTCTGAGTAGACTTCCTTTTTGTTGATGTTGATACTATTCCTTTCTGTTTTTTAGTTTTCCTTCTTACAGTCAGGCCCCTCTGCTGCAGGTCTGCTGGAGTTTGCTGGAGGTTCGCTTCTGATCCTGTTTGCCTGTGTGTCACCAGTGGAGGCTGCAGACCAGCAAAGATTGCTGCCTCTTTTATACTCTGGAAGCTTCATCCCAGAGGGGCACCTGCCACATGCCAGCCAGAGCTGTCCTGTATGAGGTGTCTATCGGCCCCTACTGGGAGGTGTCTCCTAGTCAGGGTACACGGGGGTCAGGGACCCACTTGAGAAGGCAGTCTGTCCCTTATCAGAGCTCAAACACTGTGCTGCAAGATCTAATGATCTGATGCTCTCTTCAGAGCTGCTTGGTAGGGATGTTTAAATCTGCTGAAGCCCCTTGCACAACCACTCCTTTTCCCAGGTGCTCTGTCCCAAGGAGGTAGGGGTTTTATTGATAAGTCTCTGACTGGGGCTGCTGCGTTTGTATGTGTTTTTTTTCCAAAAATTTTCATTATTTTTTTATTTTATTTATTTTATTTTATTATTATATTTGTACCTCTAGGTACATGTGAACAATGCAGGTTTGTTACATATGTATAAGCATGTACTCATGTTGGTGTGCTGCACCCATCAACTCGTCAGCACCTATCAACTCACATTTACATCAAGCTATCTCAATGCCATCTCTCCCTCCCCTCCCCTGCAAAATAGGCCCCAGTATGTGTGATGCACCTCTCTTCCCATGTCCAAGTGATCTCATTGTCTGCCCATACCCCAAGGAGGAGAACATGTGTGTTTGGTTTTCTGTTCTGTGGAAAATTTGCTGAGAATGATGGTTTCCAGCTGCACCCATGTCCCTACAAAGGACACTCTAACTCCATCCTTTTATGGTCAAAGGAACGCCCACGGTGCATATGTTACATTTTCTCTTAATCCAGTCTGTCACTGATGGACATTTGGGTTGATTCCCCAAGTCTTGCCATTATGAAAGGCCGCACAAATATATGTGTGCATGTGTCTTTATAGCAGCATGATTTATAACCTTTTGCACATCCCCAGTAATGGATGGCTAGGCCTGGAATGGTATTTAGTTCTAGATCCTTGAGGAATCGCCACACTGTCTTCCACAATGGTTGAACTAGTTTACAGTCCCACCAACAGTGTAAAAGTGTTCCTATTTCTCCACATCCTCTCCAGCACCTGTTGTTTCCTGACTTTTTAATGATTGCCATTCTAACTGGTGTGAAATGGTATCTCATTGTGGTTTTGATTTGCAAATCTCTGCTGCGTTTTTTTCAGAGATGCCCTGATCAGAGAAAAAACAGTGTGGTGGAAGCGGCCTTGCTGAGCTGGGGTAGGCTCTGCCCAGTTCGAACTTTTAGGCGGCTTTGTTTACACTGTGAGGGTGAAACTGCCTTCTCAAGCCTCAGCAATGGCGGATGTCCCTCCCCCCACCAAGCTCCATCCCAGGTGGAGCTCAGACTGTTGCTGTGCTGGCAGTGAGAATTTCAAGCTAGTGGATCTTAGCTTGCTGGGCTTTGTGGGAGTGGGACCCACCGAGCCAGACGACTTGGCTCCCTGGTTTCAACCCCCTTTGCAGGGGAGTGAATGGTTCTGTCTTGCTGGCATTCCAGGCACCACTGGGGTATGAAAAAAAACTCCCGTGGCTAGCTTGGTGTCTGCCCAAACAGCCACCCAGTTTTGTACTGGAAACCCAGGGCCCTGATGGTGTAGGCACCGGAGGGAATCTCCTGGTCTGTGGGTTGTGAAGACCATGGAGAAAACACAGTATCTGGGCCGGAGTGCAACGGTACAGTCGCTAATGGCTTCCTTTGGCTGGGAGAGGTTGTTCCTTGATCCCTTGTGCTTCCCAGGTGAGGCGACGCCCCACCCTGCTTTGGCTCACCCTCCTTGAGCTGTACCCACTGTCCATCCAGTCTCAATGAGATGAACTGGGTACCTCAGTTGGAAATGCAGAAATCACCCGCCTTCTCCATCGATCTCACTGGTAGTTGCTGATTGGAGCTGTTCCTATTCGGCCAGCTTAACAGCAACCTAATTCTTTCTTTTACTTGCTCAGTTCTGCTATTAAGTGACTGCTGCATTCTGTCAATTGCATTGTTTCTCTGGAATTTCTGCTTGATTCTTTTTAATTATTTTAATCTCTTGGTTAAATTTATCTGATAGAATTCTGAATTCCTTTTCTGCTTTATCTTGAATTACTTTTAATCTCTTCCAAACAACTATTTTTGAATTCTCTATCTGAAAGATCACGTGTCTCTGTTTCTCTAGGATTGGTCCCTGGTGCCTTATTCCTTTTTTTGAGGTCATGTTTTCCTGGGTGATCTTGATAATTGTAGATGTTTGTTGGTGTCTGGGCGTTGTAGAGTTAGATATTTGTTGTAATCTTTACAGCCTGGGCTTGTTTGTGCTCATTCTTCTTGAGAAGACTTTCCAGGTATTTGATGAGACTTGGGCCCAAAACCCAATATTTCTGTGTGTGTGTGTTTTTTTTTTTTTTTTTAGATTCATAGAGGTACCACCTTGGTGGCCTTGAATAAGATCCGAAAGAATTCTCTGGATTATCATGCAGAGACTCTTATTCTTTTCTGGTACTTTCTCCCAAACAAATGGGGTCTCTCTGTCTGGAACTGGCAGTCTTTCATCTGGAACTGGTAGTGTGGTGATGCAGGAACCCCTGTGGCCACCACCACTGGGATTGCTCTGGGTAAGACCTGAAGCCTGCACACCACTGGGTCTTGGTCAAGGCCTGCTGTAACTACTAACTGGCCACCACCTATCTTTACTCAAGGCCCTAGGGCTCTACAATGAGCAGGTGTTGAAGATAGCCAGGATTGTGTACTTCCCTTCATGGCAGTAAGATATCCCAGGCCCTGGGCATGTCCAGAGGTGCTGTCCAGGAGCCAGGGACTAGAGTCAAAACCTTAGAAGTCTACTTGGTGTTCTATTGTACTATGGCTGAGCTGGCACTCAAACCATGAGATGCAGTCATTCCCAGTCTTCCCTCCCTCTTCCACAGGCAGAAGAGCCCATGGGGAGTACTGCCTGGCTACTGCTAATGTTCCCTTAAAGCCCAAGGGCTTTTCAGTCAGCTTGTGGTGAAAACTGCCTGGCCTGGGACTCAACCTTCAGGGCAATGGGCTCCCCTCTAGCCCAAGGCAGGTTCAGAAATGCTGCCCATAAGCCTAGTCCTGGATATGGGAGCCCCAAGAGCCTACCTGTTGCTGTATCCCACTGTGGCTGAGCTGGTACCTAAGGTGCAAGACAAAGTCCCCTTTACATTTCCATCTGCTTTTCTCAAATGGAAGGTATCTTTCACCATAGCCACCAAAGCCGGGAATGTGATGGGTCACATCTGTAGTCAGCACATCTCAGAGCCCAAGGCCCATGGAATACTCCCTGGGTATCACTTCTGGTTATTCAGGGACCAAGGGCTCTTTGGTCATCAGGTGATGAATCCTTCCAGGACTGGGTTCTACTTTCAAGGCAGTTTGTTCTCTTTTGGTCCAGGGTGTGTCTAGAAATGTTGTTTGGGAGCTAGGGCCTGGTATAGGGGACTCATTACTCTGCCTAGTGCCCTATCTTACTGTGTCTGAGCTGGTATCCAAGATGCAAGACAAAGTCCTCTTGACTCTTTGCTCTCCTCCCCTGAAGCAGAAGAAAGAAGTCACTTGTGTCGCTGCAAGCTGCACTGCCTGGGGCTTGGGGAGAGATGGCACAAGCACTCCTTTAACTACTCCAGCTGGTGTCTCTCTAGGTCACCTGCCATCCTAGTTCTCTGACTCTGAGCTCAGTCCAGCACTAGTAGTTGCCTAGGAATTGCTGTCCTTGTGTCCTAGACTGCCATTCAGGTTTACTAGGACCCCAGATCACTTTGGCCCTCAGTGGTGAGGTTTGCTGAGAAACTTGAGTTCCAACCTCTGGGATGCATGATTCCTCTCTGGCTAGGGCTGACCTAACTGCTTCCTCTGTGGGTGAGTGTCACCTGAGTTCAACCTGGTTTTGCTTTCTGCTGTGGCAGGCAGCACTGAGCTCAATGCAGTCTCACATTTGCTACACTCTCTGTCCCCCAAGTGCACAGATTTTCTGTGTCACATGGCTGCTGCCAGGGGATAGGGGTGTTGCTGGCATCAGTGATTCAACACTAATTCCTACTCTCTTCCAGTGCCTCTTTTGGTCATGTAAAGTAAAAACCAAGTATTGTGAGTGCTCACCTGATTTTCTGTTTCTTATGAAGGTGCTTTTTTTGTGTGTAGATAGCGGTTACATTAGTGTCCTTTTTAGGGGGACAATTGGTGGAGTCTTCCATTTAGCCATCCTGCTCCACCTCCTCCTATTTTTCTCTTCTTTGTGTCTATGTGACTTCAAGGTTTGGCTCCTATTTATAAGTGAGAATATGCAGTATTTGGTTTTCTATTCCTGCCTTTATTTGCTTAAGATAATAGCCTCCAGTTCCATTCAGGTTGCTGCAAAGGCCATGATCTCATTTCTTATAGTTGTGTAGTATTTCATGGTATATATGTACCACGTTTTCTTTATCCAGTCTACCATTTATGGCCATCTAGGTTGATTCCATGTCTTTTGTTATGATTAGTGCTCCAATGAAGATGTCTATGCATGTACCTTTATAGTAGAACGATTTATTTTCTGTTGGGTATGTACCCAATAATGGGATTGCTCAGTTGAATGGCAGTTCTATTTTAATTCTTTTAGAGATCTCCAGACTAATTTTCACAGTGGCTGAACTAACTTACATTCCCACCAGCAGTATATAAGCATTCTCTTTTCTGTGCAACCTTACCAGCATCTGTTGTTTTTTGACTTTTTAATAATAGCCATTCTGACTAGTGTGAGATGGTATCTCATTGTGGTTTTGATTTGCATTTCTTTAATGATGAGTAATGTTGACCTTTTTTTTTTCATATGCTAATTCGCAGTGTAAATGTCTTTTTTTGAGAAGTGTCTTTTCATGTCCTTTGCTCATTTAAAAAAATTAGATTGTTTGTTTGGGGCTTGTTAATCTATTTGTGTTCCTTATAGATACTGAATATTACACATTTGTCGGATGCATAGTTTGCAAATATTTTCTCCCATTCTGTAAGTTGTCTGTTTACTCTGTTGATAGTTTCTTTAGCTGTTCAGAAGCTCATTCATTTAATTAGGTCCCACTTGTCAGTTTTTGTTCTTGTTGTGATTACTTTTGGAGTCTTTGTCATGAAGTCTTTACCTGAGCTGATATCCAGAGTGGTATTTCCTAGATTTTCTTCTAGGTTTTTTTTTTTTTTCAATTTTAGGTTTTACATTTAAGTCTGTAATTCATTTTGAGTTGACTTTTCTATATGGTGAAAGGTAAGGGGGTCCAGCTTCAATCTTCTGCATATGGCTATCCAGTTATCCCAGCACCATTTATTGTATAGAGAGTATTTTCCCCATTGCTTTTTTCCCCTCAACTTTGTCCAAGGTTAAACAATCTTCTCCTAAGTGACTTTGTGGTAAGGAATAAAATTAAGGCTGAAATCAAGAAATTATTTAAAACTACTGATAATGATACAACATAGCATAATCTTGGGACACAGCTAACGCAATGTTATGAATAAAGTTTATAGTGCCAAATGCCCACATCAGCAAGTTAGAAAGATCTCAAATTAACAACCTAATATCACATCTAGAGGAAATTGAAAAACAAGAGAAAACCAATCCTAGAAGTAGCAGAAGAAAAGAAATAACCAAAATCAGAGCTGAACTGAATGAAATGGAGATGAGAAAAATCATACAAAAGATAAATGAAACCAAATAATGGAGTTTTGAAAGAATAAATAAGACTGATAGATCAGCATCTAGACTAACAAAGAACGAAGGAGAAGATCCGAATAAACACAGTCAGAAATCACAAAGGGGACATTACACCAACTCTACAGAAATACAAACAAACAAACCTCAGAGGCTATTAAGAACACCTCTGTGTACACAAACTAGAAAACTTAGAAGAAATGGATAAGTTCCTGGGAAGATACAACCTCCCAAGATTGAACCAGGAAGAAATTAAAACCTTGAACAGACCAATAATGAGTTCTGAAATTGAATCAATTATTTAAAAAAATACCTACCAACCAGAAAAATCCCTGAACCAGATGGATTCACAGCTGAATTTTACTAGATATATAAAAAAGAGCTGGTACCAATCCTACTGAAACTATTCCAAAAAATTGAGGACAGACTCAACCCTAACTCATTCTATGAGGCCAGCATCATTCTGATACCAAAACCTGGCAGAGATGCAATGAAGAAAGAAAACTTCAGACAAATATCCTTGATTAACATAGATGCAAAAATAATTAACAGAATACTAGCAAACTGAAACCAGCAGCCATGAAAAACCTAATTCACTATGATCAAGTAGGCTTTATTCCTGCAATGCAAAGTTGGTTCAACATGCATACATCAATAAATGTGACTCATCACATCAAGAGAAATAAAAGCAAAAACCACATGATCATCTCAATTGATGCATAAAAGGCTTTTGGTAAAATTCAACATCCCTTCATGTTAAAAACTCTTAGCAAACTACTCATGGAAGGTGCATACCTGAAAATAATAAGAGCCATCTATGACAAACCCACAGCCAACATCATTCTGAACAGCCAAAAGGTGGAAACATTCCCCTAGAGAATCAGGACAAGACAAGGATGCTCACTGTTAGCACTTCTATGAAACATAGTACTGGAAGTTCTAGCCAGAGCAATCAGGCAAGAGAAAGAAATAAAAGGCATCTAAATAGGAAGAAAGGAAGTCACAGATGATATGACACTATACATAGAAAACCCCATAGTCTCTGCCCAAAGTCTTCTAGATCTGGTAAACAACTTCAGCAAAGTTTCAACATACAAAATCAGTGTACTAAAATCAGTAACATTTCTTTGCACTGGTAAATTCAAGTTGAGAGTGAAATCAAGAATGTAATCCCATTCACAATAGCCACAAAAGGAATAAAATACCTAGGAATATAGCTAACCAAGGAAGTAAAAGATCTTGATAACAAGAATAACAAAACACTGCTGAAAAAAATCAGAGATGACACAAATGGAAAAACATTCCATACTCATGTATAGGAAGAGTCAGTACTGCTGAAATAACGATACTGACCAAAGCAATTTACAGATTCAACCCTATTCCTATCAAACTACCAACATAATTTTACATAGAATTAGAAAACCACCATTTTAAATTCATTTGGAACCAGAGAAGAGCCTTAATAGTTAAAGCAACCCTAGGCAAAAAGAGCAAAGCTAGAGGCATCACACTACTTGACTTCAAACTATACCACAAGTATAGTGGTATTTATCTTATCTATCTTATTTAATATTTTATTATCTTATTTATGATTTATGATTTTATTTTTTTTATTTTTTATTTTTTTAAATTTATTTATTATTATTATACTTTAAGTTGTAGGGCATGTGCATAACGCGGCAGGTTTGTTACATATGTATATTGTTTCTTGTGCCAAGTTGGTGTGCTGCACCCATCAACTCCGCTATTTACATCAGGTAACTCCCAATGCAATCCCTCCCTCTCCCCTCCCTCTAATGATAGGCCCCTCGGGCGTGGTGATGTTCCCCTTCCTGAGTCCAAGTGATCTCATTGTTCAGTCTACACCTATGAGTGAGAACATGTGGTGTTTGGTTTTCTGTTCTGTGATATTCATAAATGATGAGTTTCCCAGCTGCATCCATGTCCCTACAAAGGACACAAACTCATCCTTTTTATGGCTGCATAGTATTCTGGTGCATGTGTGCCACATTTTCTTAATCCAATCTGTCACTGAGGGACATTTGGGTTATCCAAGTCTTGCTATTAGAATAGTGCTGCAATAAATATACACGGTGCATGTGTCTTTATAGCATAATTTATAACTTTTGGGTATATACCTGTGTAATGGGATGGCTGGGCTCATATGGTATTTCTAAATTCTAGATCCTTGAGGAATCGCCATACTGTTTTCCATATAATGGTTGAACTAGTTTATTAATCCCACCAACAGTGTAGAAGTGTTCCTATTTCTCCACATCCTCCAGCACCTGTTGTTTCCTTGATTTTTAATGATTGCCATTCTAACTGGTGAGATGGTATCTCATTGTGGTTTTGATTTGCATTTCTCTGATGGCCAGTGATGATGAGCATTTTTCATGTGTCTGTTGGCTGTATGCATGTCTTCTTTTTGAGAAATGTCTGTTCATATCCTTTGCCCACTTTTTGATGGGTTGTTTGTTTTTTCTTGTAAATTTGTTTGAGCTCTGTAGGTTCTGGATATTAGTCTTGTCAGATGAGAGTGATTGCAAAACTTTTCTCCCATCTCTGTAGGTTGCCTGTTCACTTGATGGTAGTTTCTTTGCTGTGCAGAAGCTCTTTTTAGGCTGAATTAGATCCCATTTGTCAATTTTGGCTTTGCTGCTGCTGTTTTCAGTGTTTTAGACATGAAGTTCCTTGCCCATGCCTATGTCCTGAATGGTACTACCTAGGTTTTCCCCTCTGTGAATTTTTGTATTAGGTCTAACATTTAAGTCTCTAATCCATCTTGAATTAATTTTCATATAAGGAGTAAGGAAAGATCCAGTTTCAGTTTACTTATGGCTAGCCACACTTTTCCCAGCACTATTTATTAAATAGGGAATCCTTTCCCCATTTCTTGTTTCTCTCCTAGGTTTGCCAAAGATCAGGATACGTAGATGTGTGGTATTATTTCTGAGGACTCTGTTCTGTTCCATTGGTTCATATCTCTGTTTTGGTGCCAGTACCATGCTGTTTTGGTTACTGTAGCCTTGTAGTATAGTTTGGAAGTCAGTAGCTTGATGCCTCCAGCTTTGTTCTTTGACTTAGGATTGTCTTGGAGATGTGGGCTCTTTTTGTTCCATATAAACTTTAAAATGCTTTTTCCAATTCTGTGAAGAACTCATTGGTAGCTTGATGGGGATGGCATTGAATCTATAAATTACCTTAAGTAGTATGGCTTATTTTCGCCTATATTGATTTCTTCCTATCCATGAGCATGGTATGCTCTTCCATTTGTTTGTGTCCCTTTTATTTCACTGAGCAGTGGTTTGTCGCTCTCCTGAAGAGGTCCTTTTACATCCCTTGTAAGTTGGATTCCTAGGTATTTCATTCTCTTTGAAGCTAAATTGTGAATGGAAGTTCATTCATGATTTGGCTCTCTGTTTGTCTGTTACTGGTGTATAGGAATGCTTGTGATTTCTGCACATTAATTTTGTATCCTGAGACTTGCTGGAAGTTGCTGGTCAGCTTAATGAGATTTGGCTGAGACAATGGGGTTTTCTAAATATACAATCATGTCATCTGCAAACAGGGACAATTTGATTCTCTTTTCTTTTCTCAACTGAATACCTTTGATTTCCTTTCTCTTCTTGCTTCCACTGGCTCCTAGGCTAGAACTTCCAACACTCTGTTTAATAGGGGAGTGGTGAGAGAGGGCATCCCTGTTCCTAGCCGGTTTTCAAAGGAATTTTTCCAGTTTTGCCCATTCAGTATGATATTGGCCGTGGGTTTGTCATAAATAGTCTTTATTGTATTTTGGAGGCACGCTCCATCACTACCCACCTATTGAGAGTTTTAGCATGAAGGGTTGCTGAATTTTGTCAAAAGCCTTTTCTGCATCTATATTGAGGATAATCATGTGGTTCTTGTCTTGTCTCTATTTATATGCTGGATTATGTTTATTGATTTTATGAATGTTGAACTGTCTTGCATCCCAGGGATGAAGCCCACTTTATCATGGTGGATAAGCTTTTGATGTGTTGTTGAATCCGGGTTTGCCAGTATTTTATTGAGGATTTTTGCATCGAGCGTTCATCAGGGATAGCTGGTCTAAAATTCTCTTTTTTGTTGTGTTCTGCCAGGCTTCGGTATCAGGATGATGTTGGCCTCATAAAATGAGTTAGGAGGATTCTCTTTTTCTATTGATTGGAATAGTTTGTAGGCTGAATGGTACCTAACTCCTCCTTTGTACCTCTGTGAATTCAGCTGTGAATCCATCTGGTCCTACCCCTTTTTTTGGTTGGTAGGCTATTAATTATTGCCTCAATTTCAGAGCCCTACTATTGTCTGTTCAGGGATTCAACTCTCTTCCTGGTTTAGTCTTGAAGAGTGTAAGTGTCCAGGAAATTATCCATTTCCTTCTGTAGATTTTCCTGCTGTCACAGAGGTGTTTATGTAGTATTCTCCTGATGGTAGTTTGTATTTCTCTGGGGTCAGTGGTGATGGTCCCCTTTATCATTTTTAATCAAGGGGCCGATTCGACTTTCCTCTTTCTTCTTTATTAGTCTTGCTAGTGGTCTGTCAATTTTGTTGACTTTTCAAAACCAACCCTGGATTCATTGATTTTTGAGGGTTTTTGTGTTCCCATCTCCTAGTTCTTGCTCTGATCTTAAAGGTTTCTTTGCCTCTGCTAGCTTCTCTTCTCAATGCTCTTGCTCTTTTGTTTAGTTCTTTTTAATTAAGTGTATGTTAGAGTGTCAATTTTTGTGATCTTTCCCTGCTTTCTCTTGTGGGCATTTAGTGCTATAAATTTCCCTCTACACACTGCTTTAATGTGTCCCAAGAGATTCTGGTATGTTGTATCTTTGTTCTCATTGGTTTCAAAGAACATCTTTATTTCGCCTTCACTCAAGTATGTACCCAGTGGTCATTCAGGAGCAGGTTGTTCAGTTTCCATGTAGTTGAGCGGTTTTGATTGAGTTTTCAGTCCTGAGTTCTAGTTTGATTGCACTGTGGTCTGAGAGACAGTTTGTTATGGACTTCTGTTCTTGTACATTTGCTGAGGAGTGCTTTACTTCCACCACGGGTCAATTTTGGAGTAAGTAATGGCTGAGAAGAATGTATGGCCTGCTGATTTGGGGTGAGAGTCTTGTTGATTGTCTATTAGGGACTGCTTGCTGCAGAGATGAGTTCAATTCTGGATATCCTTTGTTCACTTTCTGTCTCTGTTGATCTGTCTTAATGTGGAGTGGAGTGCTGAAGTCTCCCATTATTATTGTATGGGAGTCTAAATCTCTTTGTAAGTATTCCATGTGGACTTGCTTTATGAATCTGGGTGCTCCCTGTATTGGGTGCATATATTTAGGATAATTAGCTCTTCCTGTTGAATTGATCCTTTACCATTATGTAATGGCCTTCTTTTGCCCTTTTGATCTTTTGATGATTTAAAGTCTGTTTTATCAGAGACTAGTATTGCAACCCCTGCTTTTTTGTTCTCCATTTGCTTGGTAACTTCCTCCATCCCTTTTATTTTAAGCTTCCATGCATGTCTCTCTATGCGGTGAGATGGGTCTCCTGAATAAGTGTGACTACAATCTTGACTCTTTATCCAGTTTTGCCAGTCTGTGGCCTTTTAATTGGGAGCATTTAGTCCATTTGGCATATTTAAGGTTAATATTGTTATGTGTGAACTTGATCCTGCCATTATGATATTAACTGGTCATTTTGCTCGTTAGTTGATGCAGTTTCTTCTAGCCTAAAATGGTTTTACATTTTGCATGTTTTTGCAATGGCTAAAACGCTGTCTTTCTTTCCATGTTTAGTGCTTTCCCTTTCTTCAGGGTCTCTGTAAGGCAGGCCTAGTGGTGACAAACTTCTAAGCATTTGTTTTATCTGTAAAGGATTTTATTTTCCTTCAATTTCTATGTTCCTAGTTTGGTTGATATGAAATTGGGTTTAAAAATTCTTTTCTTTAAGAATGTTGAATATTGGCCCCCAATTCTCTTCTGGCTTGTAGAGTTTCTGTACGAGAGATCTGCTGTTAGTCTGATGGGCTTCCCTTTGTGGGTAACCCATCTTTCTCTGGCTGCCCTTAAGATTTTTCCTTCATTTCAACTTTGGTGAATCTGGCAATTATGTGTCTTGAGTTGTTCTTCGAGGAGTATCTTTGTGGCGCTCTCTGTATTTCCTGGATTTAGAATGTTGGCCCGTCTTTACCAGGTTGGGGAAGTTCTCCTGATATCCCAGCAGGTTTTTCCAATCCCACCCATTTTCCCTCAATTTTCAGGCACCCTAATCAGACGATTTGCCTTTTACATAATCCCATACTTTGCAGGCTTTGTTCATTTCTTTTTCTTTCTTTGTTCTTTTTGGTTTCTCTTCACTTCATTTCATTCATTTGATCTCAATCGCTGATACTCTCTTTCTTCCAGTTGATCGAAGCTCTGTTACTGAAGTTTGTTATTTGCCTATTTCTTTGTGTCATGAGCTTTCATCTCTTTTCTATTTCATGTATGATCTTTCTCTGCATTAATTACTTTAGCCACTTCAATTCTTCCACTTTTTTCAAGATTTTTAGTTTCTTTGTGCTGGTAATGTGAATTCCTCCTTAGCTCTTGAGAAATTTGATGGACTGAAGCCTCTTTCTCTCATCTCACAAAGTCATTCTCCGTCCAGCTTTAATCCAAGGTTGCCATATGAGCCACCTCTTGGGTCGGGGAGATGCCTATTTTTGAATTTCCAGCTTTTCTGTCTCTGCTTTTTCCCCTCAGCCTTTGTGGTTTTATCTGGCTCCTGGTCTCTGATGATGGCGGATGTAATTGATGTGTTTTGAGGTAGGTGTCCTTCCTGTTTGATAGTTTTCCCTTCTAACAGTCAGACCTCAGCTGCAGGTCTGTTGAGATTGCTTGAGGTCCACCCAGACCCTGTTTGTTTGCATCAGCAGCAGAGGCTGCAGAAGATAGAATATTTGAACAAGCGAAGTGTACTCCCGTCTGATTCCCTGCTTCTTTGAAGCTTCCTCCTCAGGGGTGTTCACTTCCACCCTGTGAGGTGTGGGGTGTCAGACTGCTCCCTAGTGTGGGATGTCTCCTGTTAGGCTACTCAGGGTCGTGACCCACTTGAGCAGGAGTCTGTCCCCTTGTCAGATCTCAACCTCCTGTTGGGAGATCCACTGCTCTCTTCAAAGCTGTCAGACAGAGTCGCTTTTATGGCCTGCAGAGGCTCTTGCTGCTTTTTGCTGTTGTTGTTTAGCTGTGCCCTGTCCTCCCAGAGGTGGGAGCTCCACAGAGACAGGCAGGTTTCCTTGAGCTGTTGTGAGCTCCACCCAGTTCGAGCTTCCCAGCAGCTTTGTTACCTACTTAAGCCTCAGCCTGGCTTCTCCCAGCCTGGCTGCTGCCTTGCTGGTTGATCACAGACTGCTGCTAGCAATGAGGAGGCTCTGTGGGCGTGGACCCTCCCCGGCTCAGGTGTGGGACATGATCTCCTGGTGTGCCTGTTTGCTTTAAAGCGCAGTATTGGGGTGGAGGCTAAATTCGATTTTCCAGGTATTGTGTGCCCTAGCCCTGGCTAGAAAAGGGATTCCTTCCCCTTGCGCCTCCCAGGTGAGGGCGACATGCCTCGCCTCTGTTTCCAGCTCTCGCTGGTCGGGCTGGCAGCAGCTGACCAGCACAGATCGTCCAGCACTCCCCAGTGAGATGAACCCAGTACCTCAGTTGAAAATGCAGAAATCACTGGTCCTCTGTGTCGCTCGCGCTGGGAGTTGAAGACTGGAGCTGTTCCTATTTGGCCATCTTGCTCCGCCCCCTGATTTATGATTTTAAAACATCATGGTACTGGTACAAAAGCAGACAGACCAATGGAATAGGCTGGAGACCCAGAGTTGATCTTTGTAGATGGTGTAATATACGTGTCTAATTTCATTATTTTGCATGTTTTCCCAGCACCATTTACTGAAGAGACTTTCCCTTTCCCCATTATATGTTCTTGGCATCTTTGTTCAATATCAGTAGAATGAAGATGTCTGGATTTATTTCTGGGATCCCTAGTCTCTTTGGTTTGCCTATGTGTCAGTTTCTATGCCAGTACTATGCTGATGTGATTGCTATTATCTTTGTAGAAAAGTTTGAAATCCAGCAATGTAATTCTTCTACTTTATCTCTTTTTGCTCAGAATTGCTTTGGCTATTGGGGGGTATTTTCTAGTTCCATATGAATTTTAAGATAGATTTTTCTATTTCTGTGAAAAATGCCATTGGAATTTTGATAGGAATTGCATGGAATTTATAGATCACTTTGGGTAGGATAGATATTTTAGCAACATAATTTTTTAAATTTATGAATCAGAGCCAAATATCTATGTTATCTTTTCATTTATTTATATCTTCAGTTTTGTCATCAATATTGTGTAGTTTTCAGTGTACAGATTTTCACCTCCTTGGTTACACTGAATCATTTAATTTTTGTAGATACTGTAAATGGGATTTTTTTTAAATTTATTTCTTGGATAATTTGTGGTTAGTGTACAGAAATGCTGCTAATTTTTATATGTTAATTTAATGTCTGTCAACTTTCCTGAATTCATTTATTGGTTCTAACAACTTTTTGGTATATTCTGGAAGGTTTTTCCTAGATAAGATCATGTCATCATCAAAGAGAGTCAATGTAACTTATTATTTTGCAATTTGGATGGTTTTTAATGTTACCTCTTGCCTAATTGCTCTGGCTAGGACTACCAGTACTATGTTGAATAGAAGTGAGGAGAGTAGGCATCCCTTTTTTATTCATGGTCCCAGAGGAAAAACCTTTAACTTTTCACCATTGAGTATATTAGCTATGGGCTTGTCATATAAGGCTTTTACTGTTTTTTTTTTTTACTGTTTTGAGGTGCATTTGTTCTATACCTAATTTGTTGAAAGTTTTTTTTTTTTTTTTAACACCAAAGGGTGTAGAATTTTGTTAAATTCCTTTGCCACATCTATTAAGATGCTCATTAGGAATATTGGCCTGTAATTTTCTTTTCTTGTAGTGTCCTTGTCTCGCTTTGGTATCAAAGTAATGCTGGCCTCATAACATGAGTTTGGAAGTATTCTCTTCAAGTTTTTGGAAGAGTTTGAGAAGGATTGGTACTAGCTCTTCTTTAAATGTTTGGTAAAATTCAGAAGTGAAACCATCAGGTCTGGGGCTTTTCTTTGATGGGAGAAGTTTTATTTACCAATTCAATTTCCTGACTCATTATTAGCCTGTTCTGATTTTCTATTTCTTCATAATTTAGTTTTGGTAGGTTGTCTGTGTTAGGAATTCATGAAATTCTCCTAAATTATCTAATTTGTTGGTGCAAAATTGTTCATAGTAGTCTCATGATCCTTTGTATTTCTGTGATATCAGTTGTAATGTTTCTTCTCTTATTTATGATTTTATTTATTTGAGTCTTTTCTCTATGTTAGTGTAGCTAAAGGTTTGTCAATTTGTTTCTATTTTCAAATAACCAACTATTAGTTTCATTAGTATTTATATTGTTTTCTCTTGTATATATTCATTTATTTCTGCTCTGATATTTATTTTTTCAATCCTTCTATTAACTTTGGGCTAATTTTGTTCTTTTTCTTGTTACTTGAGGTGTAACACTAGGTTATTTATTTGGGAACTTTCTTTTTTATAAATTAAATGCTTTTTGTTTTATCTTATTTTCATAGTTTTTGGGGACAGGTGGATTTGGTTACATGGATCAGTTCTTTAGCGGTGATTTCTGAGATTTAGGTGCACCCATCAACCGAGCAGTATACACTGTACCCAATGTGTAGTCTTTTAGGTGTAGGTGAAGGGGAAACAATCGCTTCTTACTATGGCAAAGCAGGAAAGAGAAAGAGAGAGCAAAGCGGGAAGTGCCACACTTTTATACCATCAGATATTATGAGAAATCACTCACTGTCTTGAGAACAGCAAGGGTGAAATTTCTCCCCATGATTCAATCACCTCCCACCACGTCCCTCTCTTGACACATGTAGATTACAGTTTGACATGAGATTTGAGTGGGGGCACAGAGCCAAGCCATATCATTCTGCCCCTGGCCCTTTCCAAATCTCATGTCCTCACATTTCATCATGACTTCCCGAGTCTCCCAAAGTCTTCATGCATGTCAGCATTGACTCAAAAGTCCACATTCAAAGTCTCACCTGAGACAAGGCAAGTTCCTTCTGCCTATGAGCCTGTAAAATAAAAAACAAGTTAGTTACTTTCAAGATACAATGGGGATACAGGCATTGGGTAAATACAGTCTTTCCAATGGGAGAAATTGGCCAAAAGAAAGGGGCTACAGGCCCCATACAAGTCCAGAGCCCATCATGGTAGTCATTAAATCTTTTTTTTTTTTTTTTTTGGAAACAGTCTCACTTTGTTGCTCAGGCTGTAGTGAGGTGGCGCGATTTCAGCTCACTGCAACTTCTGTCTCCCAGGTTCAAGTGTTTCTTCTGCTTAGCCTTCTAAGTAGCTGGGATTACAGGCACCCATCACCATGCCTGGCTAATTGTTATATTGTTATATTTTTAGTAGAGATGGGGTTTCACCATATTGGCCAGGGTGTTCTCAAATTCCTGACCATAAGTGATCTGCCTGCCTCAGCTTCCCAAAGTACTGTGATTACAGGTGTGAGCCACTGTGCCTGGATGGTAGCCATTATATCTTTAAACTCCTGAATCTCCTTTGGCTCCATGTCTCACATCCAGGCCACATTGATGCGAGAGGTGGGCTCCTAAGGCCTTGAGCAGCTCTGTCCCTGTGGCTCTGCAGGGTACAGTCTTCATGGCTGCTTTCTCAGACTGGCGTTGAGTGCCTGTGACTTTTCCAGGTCCACAGTGCAAGCTGTCATTGCATCTACCATTCTGGGGTCTGGAGGACAGTGGCCCTCTTCTCACAGCTTCACTAGGCAGTGCCCCAGTAGGGACTTTGTGTGGGTGCTCCAACCCCACATTTCCCCTCAACACTGCCCTAGTAGAGGCTGTCCCTTAGGGCTCTGCCCCTGCTGCAGACTTCTGCCTGACATCCAGGCATTTCCATACATCCTCTGAAATCTAGCCAGAGGTTATCAAACCTCAACTCTTGCCTTCTGTTTAACACCACATGGAAACCACCAAGGCTTGGGGCTTGTACCCTCTGAAGCAATGGCACGAGCTGTACCTTGGCTCCTTTTAGCCTCTGCTGGAGCTGGAGCAGCTGGGACAGAGGGCAATATGTCCTGAGGTTGCATAGAGCAGTTGACTCTAGTCCCGGCCCATGAAACCATTTTTTCCTCCTAGGCTTCCAGTCCTGTGATGGGAGGGGTTGCCACAAAGATTTCTGAAATGCCCTGGACACATTTTCCCCATTGTCTTGGTGATTAACATTTGGCTCCTCATTACTTATGTAAAATTTTGCAGCCAGCTTGAATTTCTTGCCAGAAAATGGATTTTTTCTTTTCTACCACATGGTCAGGCTGTATATTTTCCAAACCTTTATGTTCTGCTTCCCTTTTAAACATAAGTTCCAATTTCAGACCATGTCTTTGTGAATGCATATGACCTTATGCTTTTAGAAACAGCCAGATCACATCTTGAATGTTTTGCTGCTTAGAAATTTTTTCCACTAGATACCCTAAATTATCTCTCTCAAGTTAAATGTTCCATAGATCTCTAGGGCAGGGGCAAAATACTGCCAGTCTGCCTTTGCTGAAACATAGCAAGAGTGAACTTTACTCCAGTTCCCAATAAGTTCCTCATCTCCATCTGAGACCACCTCAGACTAGACTTCATTGTCCATATCACTCTCAGTATTTTGGTCAGCATTTGTTTGTCTAAAATAGACTTTTTCTCTCCTTCATTTATGAAGCTTAGTATTGCTGGATACAAAATTCTTGGCTGACAATTATTTTGCTTAAGGAGGCTAAAGATAGGACCTCAATCCCTTCTGGCTTGTAAGATTTCTGCTGAGAAATCTGGGTTAATCTGATAGGTTTTCCTTTATAGGTTACCTGGTGCTTTTATCCCACAGCTCTTAAGATTCTTTCCTTTATCTTGACTTTAGATAACCTGATGACTCTGTGCCTAGATAATGATCTTTTTGTGATGAATTTTCCAGGAGTTCTTTGACCTTCTTGTATTTGAATGTCTGGATCTCTGCCAAGGTCAGGGAAGTTTTCCTTGATTATTCCCTCAAATAAGTTTTCCAAACTTTTAGATTTACCTTCTTCCTTAAGAACACCAATTATTCTTAGGTTTGGCCATTTAACATAATCCCAAATTTCTTAGACAGTTTATTTATTTTTTAATTTTTTTCTTTGTCTTTCTCAGATTGGGTTAATTTGAAAGCCTTGTCTTTGAGCTCTGAAGTTCTTTCTCATACTTGTTCTAGTCTACTTTTGAAACTTTCCAGTGTGTTTTATATTTCTCTAAGTGTGTCTTTCATTTTGAAAACTTGTAATTTTTTTAATATATCTATTTCTCTGTAGAATTTTTTAATCCATATCCTATATTATTTTTTAAAATTTCTTTAAGTTAGCTATCACCTTTCTCTGGTATATCCTTCAGTAGCTTAATAGTCAACCTTCCGGATTATTTATCTGGCAATTCAGAGATTTCTTCTTGGTTTGGATCCACTCCAGGGGAGCTAGTATGATAATTTAGGGGTGTTACAGAACCCTATTTTGTCATATTACCATAATTATTTTTCTAGTTCCTTCTCATTTGGGTAGGTTACTCTTCTTAAATTGTTTTGAATTTATTTTTGATGTGACTGTGATTTTTTTGTTTTGTTGTTTTTTCCCTTTTAAGGATCAGACTTTAATATTTTACATTAAACATTAATGTTGTAATTAATGTTTTAATTTTACATTTTAGACTAATTTGATTCTTGGTGCTTGTAGGTGTGAAGACTCTGTATGAGAGCTTTAGTTATAGAGAGTCTTTGTGTGCTGGCTTTCCTTGATGCTGATTGTAGTAGTTATATTCTTGGTGTGTGGGTGAATTCACTGTCTTCTATGGAGTTGGAATACCAGGGATCTCTTGAAGCTTATATTTTTCTCTTATAGTGTACACTTTATTTATTTATTTGTTTATTTTCTGGTGTTTTATTTACTGAGTTGATGATTCAGGCTTCAGGCTAATCAAGGAGGTAACCCTGGGTAGGCCCCATTTATGGCTAAGGCAGGTAGGTAATACCTGATGGTGGGCTGAGGTCCTAGCCTTGATGAGGGTGGCTGGGGGAGCTCTCAATTAGATGTGCTGAGGTTTTATCAGGGTGAAGAATGGGAGCTACCTCAGCTTCTCTGCCATGTCAGCAGGAAAGCTGTTCACCTCGTAGCCCCACTCCTGTTCTAGTGCTTCAGTTATTCAGATCAGAAAGGCACCTCTTTTCATCTATAGGGATGTTGATGTTCCAAGTAGGGAGGAATTGTGACTCTGTCTCTCATACAGGCCTGAATATGGAGTGTGGTCCTCCTGTGGGGCTGCACTCACCCTGGATTGTTCCAGAAAGCTGTAGGTGCCTCTGCACTGTGTTCTTGTGGGGGAAGCCCCAGCTACGTCTGTGGTGGAGTGCCAGAGGGAAATAAGGACTCCTTATTTAAGGCCTTTCATGATCACAGAGGCTGCCTTCCTGTTGTGATATAGGTGTAGACTTTCCCTACTGCACCCAGCACTGCAATTGTGTTCCTGCTGTTACAAACAAACCCACAGTAGAAAGATCTAAAACTCAAGTCCTGCTGTTCAGATTCTTTTGTCCTACAGGGGGTCGCTTGATGTGATGCTCTCTCCCTTCCTCTAGGCATGGGGCTTCCTGAGAGCCAGACTGCAGTGATTGTTACTGCTCTTCTGGGTCTAGCCCCAGTGGAGCTAACAGTCTCCAGGCTGGTGCTGGGGAATATCTGTGGAGAGTCCTTTGATATGATTCATCTTCAGGTCTCCCACCTGTGAATACCTTCACCTAATCTGGTGGAGGTAACAGGGGAGTGAAGTAGACTCTGTGAGAATCCTTGGTTGTAGACATGTTTAGTGCGCTGGTTTTCTTCAATGCTGGTTATGCTAGCAGTGAAGTTGTTACATGGACAGACTCACGGCTTCTGGTTAGCCAGAATCTTGCAGGCAATGGTAGCAACTGTTATTTTATCATTCCTGGGAGCAGGGTTTTTCTGTCATGAGTTTCTGTAATGACCTGAGTTCATTGGCCTCCAGAAAGTAGGTGGCACCTTGCAAGAGAGCACATCTGCAGTATTACCAGTGGGATACAAGCTTACCCTAAGTTGGTCAGGGAGGGTATTCTGGTTACTCAGGTGACAGGTGGGGCCTTAAAGCTCCCAAGAGTGTTTGTCTTGTGTTCGGCTACCAGGGCAGGTAGAGAAATACTATCGGGTGGGGGCAGGGTTAGGCAGGTCTGGATTCAGAATCTCCTTGGGCAGGGCTTGCCGCGGCCACTGTAGGGAATGGGGAGTGGTTCTTAGGCCAATGGGGTTATGTTCCAGAGGAGAGTATGGATGCCTCAGATGCTTCTGCCTAGAAATATTATTTGCCAGGGAAATGGGGGATAGCTGGTAGTGAAAGGCCTCACACCAACTCTTGCACAGTTGTTGAGGCCAGTCTCACTCCCACAGTGCCCCACTAACAGCACCAAGTTTAGAACCAGGCAGCCTGTGGGCAAGGAATTCAGACCTTGCTGCAGAACATAAGCTACCCTGCTGAGCAAGCAAGTTTGGCTTTCAGGCGTCACTCCTCCTTGTCTTCCCACAACGTTCGCTGTGACTCCTGCCCTTGTTTCTGCAGCTGGAAACTTTATTCTTTTTTGGTATTTTTTAGGTATTGATTGCTATAAACCTCCCTCTTAAAACTGCTTTTGCTGAATCTGGCAACTTTTAGTATGTTGTGTTTCCATTTTCATTTGTTTCAATATTATTAATTTCCCTTCTATTCTTTGATCCATTGGTTGTTTGAGAACATTTTAAATTTCTACATATTTGTGAATTTTTAAAAATTTCCCCTATTATAGATTTATAGTTTCATACTTGATATGATTCCAATTTTCTTAAAATTTAAGACTTGTTTTGTGGTCTTACATGTGATTGATCTGTCCTGGAGAATGTTCTATGTATGCTTGACAAGAATGTTTATTTTATTGCTATTGGATGGAATGTTCTGTATATGTCTGTTAGGTGCATTTGGTCTAAAGCATAGTTTAAGTTCAATGTTTCTTTATTGATTTCTGTCTGAATGATCTGTGCATTGTTGAAAGTGAAGTATTGGAGTCCCCAGCTATTATTGTATGGCAGTCTATATCTTCAGATCCATTAATATTTGTCATATATATTTAGGTACTCCAATTTGTGGTGTTTATATGTTTATAATTTGATAAATATTTTTTATCTTCTTGATTAATTGATCCCTTTATCACTATATAATAACCTTCTTGCCTAGTTTTACAGTTATTTATTTATCAATATTTTATCTGATAAAAGTATAGCTGTTGTGGGATCTTTGAGGAATTAGAGAGACCGATGGGGTTCAGGAGGATATGATATTTATTAATTATTTACGTGCACTGGCCCAGTCAGATTAACATCCAAAGGACTGAGCCCCGAAAAAAGAGTTAAATTATCTTTTAAGCATTTTGTAGTGGGGAGGGGAGATCTGTGCAAGGGGAAGCATACTACAGATGCAAGAAACAAAGGCAATTATTCAATTGAGACATGCATTATGTCATTTCTTACTTTTCAAGGAAAAACATGTTTTGTGACTTGAGTTTATTTGTCTATTGACCTTGCAGCTGCACAGCTGAGGAAACAGGGTCTCCACAATGCCTGGGAAGGGAGGAGAGATAAGGCTCACTAGCCACAGAAAAATAGGCAGTAATTTTTTAAAGGACTCCAGCTCTTTCTCTTTCTTGGGGGAGATGGGTTTTCTTACATAGCTACCTCTGCTCTTTTTTGGTTTTCATTTGCATAGAACATCTTTTTCCATTCTTTCTCTTTCTTTCTTTCTTTCTTTCTTTCTTTCTTTCTTTCTTTCTTTCTTTCTTTCTTTCTTTCTTTCTTTCTTTCTTTCCTTTTTTTTGAGGCAGAGTCTCACTCTGTTGCCCAGGCTGGAGTGCAGTGGTGCCATCTCCAATCACTGCAAGCTCCACCTCCCAGGTTCACACCATTCTCCTGCCTCAGCCTCCCACATAGCTGGGACTACAGGCACCTGCCACCATGCCCAGCTAATTTCTTGTAGTTTTTTTTAGTAGAGATGGGGTGTCACTGTGTTAGCCAGAATGGCCTCGATCTCCTGACCTCATGGTCCGCCCACCTCAGACTCCCAAAGTGCTGGGATTACAGGTGTGAGCCACCATGCCTGGCCCTTTCACTTTCAATTGATGTGTATTATTAAAGCTAATGTGAGTCTCTTATAAGCAGCATATATTTGGGTCTTGTTTTTTATTCATTCAGCCACTTTATGTCTTTTAATTTGAGGATTTAATTAACTGACATTCAAGATAATTTTGGATAAAGACTTACTACTCTCATTTTGTACATTATTTTCTGTTTGTCTTGTATATCCCTTGTTCCTTTCCTCCTCTCTTGCTGTCTTCTTTTGTGATTAAATTATTTTCTGTTGTAGTATGCTTTGATTCCTTACTTACTATTTTTTGTATGTTTTCTACGGGTTTTTGCTTTGTAGTTACCATGAGCCTTACATTTAACATCTTATAGTTCTAACAGGCTATTTTTTTTCTGATAATACTTAACTTTTTTTGAATAAAATCTCTACACTTTTACTCTGCCCTGCCCTCACCTTTTGTTTTTGTTGTCATAATTTATATTTTTATATTGTATATCCCTTAATGAATTATTGTAGCTATTATTATTATTATTTTGAGACAGAGTCTCGCTCTGTCGCCCAGGCTGGAGTGCAGTGGCGTGATCTTGGCTCACTGCAAGCTCCACCTCCCAGGTTCACGCCATTCTCCTGCCTCAGCCTCCTGAGTAGCTGGGACTACAGGCACCCACAACCATGCCTGGCTAATTTTTGTGTGTGTGTGTGTGTGTGTTTTTGTTTTTTTTTTTTTTGTATTTTTAGTAGAGACAGGGTGTAGCTATTATTTTTTAAACAGTTTTGTTTTTCAACTTCCTGCTAAATAGAAGTGATTTATATACCACCACAACAGTATTAGAGTATTCTGAATTTGAGTGTACTTACTTTTACTATCGAGTTTTTTATTTTCATATGCTTTTGTGTTACTAATTAGCATCCTTTTCTTTCAGCTTGAAGAACTCCCTTTAGCATTTCTTCTACGATAGGTCTGGTACTGATGAATTCCATCATTTTTGGTTTCTCTGGGAAAGTATTTATTCTCTTTCATTTCTCAAGGACAGTTATTTTTGCATAAAGAATTTGCAGCTGGAAGTTTATTTTCCTTTAGCACTTTGAATATATCATTCAAGTCTCTCCTGACCTGTAAGGGTTTCTGCTGAGAAAGCTATTGCTGTTATTTGAACATCTTTATGTGTCATTTGCTTCTTTTGTCTCGCTGCTTTCAGAATCTTCTCTTTGTCTTTAATTTTTGAGTTTATTATAATATATTCTGGCATAGTCTTGTTTGGATTTCTTTGACCTTCCTGTACCTGGATATTTATATCTTTCCCCAGATTTGGAAAGTTTCCTACTATTACTTCTTTAAATAAGCATTCTTGGCCAGGCACAGTGGTTCACGCCTATAATCCCAGCACTTTGGGAGGCTGAGGTGGGCAGATCACGAGGTCAGGAGATCGAGACCATCCTGGCCAACATGGTGAAACCCCGTCTCTACTAAAAATACAAATATTAGCTGGGTGTGGTGTCACGTGCCTGTAATCCCAGCTCCTCAGGAGGCTGAAGCATGAGAATCACCTTTGCAGTAAGCCGAGATCATGCCACTCTACTCCAGCCTGGTGACAGAGCAAGACTCCATCTCAATAAATAAATAAATAAATAAATAAGCATTCTTCCTCTTTGTCTTTCTCTTTTCCTTATTGAGCCCTTATTATTCAAAAATTTGTTTTTTTGATTCTGTCCCACGAATCTTATAAGCGTTTTTCAGTGTTTGTTTTTCCATTTTCGCCTCTGACTGCATATTTTCAAATAACCCGTCTTTTGTGTTCACCTTTTTTCTGCTGTCTTGTCAGTTCTACTGTTGGCACTCTTAATTGCATTTTTCATTTTATTCATTATATTTTTGAACTTTGGAATTTCTGATTGATTTTTTTCTTAGTAATTTCAGTCTCTGTTAAATTGCTAATTTTTGCCATTTATTGTTTTTCTTATTTCAGTCACTTGTTTCTGTGTATTTTCCTGAAGTTTGCTGAACTTCTTTAAAATAATTATTTTGAATTCTTTGTCATGTAGTTTGTGTATCTCCATTTCTTTGTGGTCAGCTACTGGTCACATAATTATTGTCTTCTTTTAGTGGTATATATCCTAGGTTTTTCATGTTTCTTGCTGCCTTACATTGATGTTTTTGCATTTTGTGGAGCAGTCAACTCTTTCTGACTCTATGGGCCAATTTTACTGTAGAAAGACTTTCATTTATGTTCAGTGGTGGAGGGTGGGGAAGAAGATGCTTGCTGGGTGGTGTGCAGTGGTTCTAGCATCAGTGGGGGCACAGCTGTGTAATATTTGTGTAGGTCTTCAGTTGAGGTCATTTTTTTTTTTTTTTTTTTCTGAAATGGAGTCTTGTCATGTCATCCAGGCTGGAGTGCAGTGGCATGATCCTGGCTCACTGCAACCTCCACCTCCTTGGCTCAAATGTTCTCCTGTCTCAGCCTTTCAAGTAGCTGGGATTACAGGTGCATGCCACAATACCTAGCTAATTTTTGTATTTTTATTAGAGATGGGATTTCACTATGGTGGCCAGGCTGGTCTCGAACTCCTGACCTCAAGTGATCTGCCCACCTCAGTCTCCCAAAGTGCTGGGATTACAGGCATGAGCCAATGCGCTCAGCCTAGCTGAGGTCAATGTTGATTAAGATTGCAAGGTACCTCAGTAACAAATGTAGTGGATGTCCACAGTGGTGGTGAGTCTCCGTACTGCTGTGTTGGTGACAGTATGTGAAACACAGATGCTTGTGAAGTAGCTGAGATGCTGAGAATGGGAGCACAGGCATGCACAGAATTAAACTGACTCCAGGTTAGGGTAAGCCGTAGCTCTCTATGGCAGCTGAGATTGTTCTCAGAGTGTAGGCACCTCGCTGCCATGTTGGTAACATTGTGTGAGACATGGATTCTTGTTAAATAGCTGGGAAGCCAGGAATGGGAGCACAGGCATGCATAGTATTAGGACATCTTTGGGGGCAGAGCAGGGCCACACAGTTGAGAGCTTTGTTCTAAGGCCTGGGGTGTGAGCTAGCTGGTAGTGGTGATGGCTCTGGTGTCTAAGACGGACCCAGTGCAGCCACAAAGCCCAGGTCTCAAGTGTGGGTACTCATGTGGTGAGTGTAACTTTGGGGTTTTAATACATGCAGGATTAGGAGAGGTGGAGGCTTCTTCTCTGAAGCAACTCAACAGTAGCCACTTTCTGGGTCGGGGAGGGATGTAGTCATGTCTCCCTTTGTGGAGTTTTCCTGTGGGAGTAGCTGTTGCTTACCTCGGTGGTAAAAGATGCTGGCATCTTCTCAGAGCAGGCCACGGGGTATCATGGTGGTTTCCACTGCATGGCTGGTATGAATAGCTTCTGCCATTCTTCTTTGCTTCTAACCATCTACTGGCATCTCAGGTATGCTGATTGCACCAGTGATCCTTTCTCTGTGGATAGTCTCCATTTTTTGCTCCACTCTGTTGTGGCAAATTTTTTACTGAGCTCTTGAACCCTCTCTGGACTATTTGAGTTTGTGGATAGCTGTCTGTATTTCTTTTTCATGGGGAAATGTGGGCTGATATATCCTACTCTGCCATTTGATCATGTCACCTGACATTTTTTAAAAAGTTTTTTATTATGATAAAGTATCAATACCATAAAATTTATTTTAACTATTTTTTAGATATACAGTTCAATAGTAATAAGCATATTTAAATTGTTTTGTAATCATTACCACTATTCATCTCCAGAAATTTTCCATCATCTCAAACTAAAACTCTGTAAAAATTTAACAATAATTATTCATTTCTCCCTTTCCCAAGCCCTGGTAACCATTATTGTATTTTCTGTCTCCATGAATTTTACTATCCTAGGTACCTCATGAAAGTGGAATCATATATTTGCTCTTTGTGTTTGGCTTATATCACTTAATCTTTAAGGTTCATCTATATTTAGCATATATCAGAATTTCATTACTTTTAAAGGCTGAATAATATTTCATTGTATATATATACCATATTTTGTTTATTCATCCATTGATAGACATTTGGTTTGTTTCCACCTTTGGCTACTGTGAATACCGTGCTATGACTATTGTACAAATATCTGTCGGAGTCCTTGCCTTCAGTTCTTTTGGATATATATCCCAAAGTGGAATTGCTGGATTATATGGTAGCTCTATACTTCTTCTTGAGAAACTACCATACTATTTCTTAAAGTGAATGGAACACTTTACATTCCCACCAGTAATGCACAATGGTTGTAACTTCTCCACCAACACATGTTATTCTTCTCACAAACACATGATATTTGCTGGTGTTTTACTTTGTTTTGTTTCTTATAGTAGCTCTTCTAATGCATGTGTGCATAAAGTGGTATCTCGTGGTTTCGATTTGCATTTTTCAAGTGATTAATAATGTTGAAAATCTCTCGATGTGATTAATGGCCATTTATATATTTTATTTGTAGAAATGTCTATTTGATTTTTTTTGTCCATTGTTTAATTAGGGTGTTTGGATTTTTATGGCTATGGGGTTTTAGGATTTGTATACATTTATTCTGGATATTAGTCCCTTATCAGATATGTGATTTACAAGTATTTTCTCCCATTGTGTGGGTTGCCTTTTCACTCTGCTTAAACTGCCATTTGATGCACAAACTTTCAATGAAATCTACTTTATGTATTTTTTCTTTTGTTATCTTTGTTTTTGCCTGTGCTATTCTTTCATATAGAAAAAGTTATCACCAAAACCAATGTCATGGAGATTCCCCCTATGTTTTCTTCTAGGAATTTTATAATTTTAGGTCTTATGTTTAGACCTTTGATCCACTTTGAGTTAATTTTTGTATATGGTGTAAGGTAATGGTCTAACTTCATTCTTTAGAATGTGAATATCCAGTTTTCCCAGTATTATTTGTTGAAAAGACTGTCCTTTCTCTATTGAATGGTCTTGACACCATTGTAAGAAATCAATTTACTTTCTATGCAAAGATTTGTTTCTTAAGTCCCTATTGTATTCCATCAGTCTATATGTTTGTCCATCTACCAGTACTGTACCACACCATTTTGATTACTGTGGCTTTCTATTAAGTTTGAAATCAGGAAATGTGAGTCCTCCAACTTTGTTCTTTTTGAAGATTGTTCTATTAGGGACCCCTTGTAGTTCCATATGAATTATTAGTCAGCCAATGATTATAGAGAGAATGTGCTCAATCACTTTAAGCCAATAAAGCATCTGTCCTCTGCCAGTGGGTCTCTATGTGGGTCAAGGAGCACATTCAAATTTCAGGCTGTTTTGGGTTTTGCTTCTCATGGGACTCTTTAGTCTCATGCATATGTGCATAGTGTTAGGTTAGGCCAGGAGTTTGTGAATTACTTGGCACATCTAGATCTCAGCTGTGTATGTACAGAGCCTCAACCATGTATATGCTTACCCCAATTACAACTATAATCTCAGAAAAGTAAAGCCTAACTGTTGCCCACCTATCCCTCTGCCAGTCACTTTCACTAACAGTGACTCTGATTTCTTGAGCTCTGAAATGTTTTTGTCTTTTTTTTTTTTTACATATTTATAGTTGAAATTTAGGGAGAGGATTTCTTTTATTTTCTTTTAAAATAAATAATAGACATGAATTTCTCACAGTTCTGGGAGCTGAGACATCCAAGATCAAGGCACCAGCAGATTCCATGTCTGGTGAGGGCTACTCTCTGCTTCATAGATAGTGCTTCTTACTACAATCTCATGTGGCAAAAGGGGCACAACTCCCTTTCACCTCTTTTTCAAGGTCATTGATCCTATTCATGAGGGCTTTACTCTAACTTAATCGTTTTTAAAGACCCCAAATATTTTTTAAAAATTTGAACTTTAATTTTAGATACTGGGGTAAGGTACAAATTTCTTACATGGAAATATTACATGATGCTGAGGTTTGGAGTACAGAACCGATTACCTGTTAGTGAGCATAGTACTCGATAGGTAGTTTTAAAACCCTCCCCTTCCCTCTTCCCATACACAGTGTCTATTGTTTCCATATTTATGTATACTCAATATTTAGTTCCCACTTAAAAGTGAGAACATGCAGTATTTATTTTTCTGTTTCTGCATTAATTTGCTTAGGATTACAATCTCCAGCACCATCCATGTTGCTGCAAAGGACACGATTTCATTCTTTTATGACTGCATAGTATTCCATGGTGTACATGTACCACATGTACTTTATGCAATCGAATATTGTTAGGCCCCTGGGTTGATTCCATGTCTTTGCTATTGTGAATAGTGCAGCAATGAACATGTGAGTGCACATGTCTTTTTGGCAGAATGAGATTTATTTTCTTTTGGGTATACACCCAGTAATAGGATTGCTAGGTCAAATGGTAGCTCTGTTTTAAGTTATTTGAGACATTGCCAAACTGCTTTCCATGGTGTCTGAGCTGGTTTACATTCCCACCAACAATGTATAAGTGTTCCCTTTTCTCCATAGCCTCACCAGTGTCTGCTTTTTCTTTTTCCTTTTAACAGTAGCCATTCTGGGATCAATTCAACAGGAAGAGCTAACTATCCTAAATATATATGCACCCAATACAGGAGCACCCAGATTCATAAAGCAAGTCCTTAGAGACTTACAAAGAGACTTAGACTCCCATGCAATAATAATGGGAGACTTCAACACCCCACTGTCAACATTAGACAGATCAATGAGACAGAAAGTTAACAAGTATATCCAGGAATTGAACTCCACTCTGCAGCAAGTAGACCTAAGAGACACCTACAGGACTCTCCACCCCAAATCAACAGAATATACATTCTTCTCAGCACCACATCGCACTTATTCCAAAATTGACCACATAATTGGAAGTAAAGCACTCCTCGGCAAATGCACAAGAACAGAAATTAAAATGTTCCGCCTCAGACCAGTGCAATCAACCAGAACTCAGGACTAAGAAACTCAATCAAAACTGCTCAATCCACATGGAAACCGAACAACCTGCTCCTGAATGACTACTGGGTACACATAACTAAATGAAGGCAGAAATAAAGATATTCTTTGAAACCAATGAGAACAAAGATACAACATACCTCGAATCTCTGGGACACATTTAAAGCCGTGTGTAGAGGGAAATTTATAAGTTAACTAAATGCCCACAAGAGAAAGCTGAAAGATCTAAAAATTGACAACCCTAACATCACAATTAAAAGAACTATAGCTGCAAGAGCAGAAATTACATTCAAAAGCTAGCAGAAGGCAAGAAATAACTAAGATCAGAGCAGAACTGAAGGAGATAGAGACACAAACCCTCCAAAAAATCAAATGAATCCAGGAGTTGGTTTTTGAAAGATCAACAAAATTGATAGACCACCAGCAAGACTAGTAAAGATGAAAAGAGAGAAGAATCAAATCGACACAATAAAAAGTAATAAAGGGGATATCACCACCCACCCCACAGAAATACACAAACTACCATCAGAGAATACTATAAAACCTCTACTAAATAAACCAGGAAAACCTAGAAGAAAATGGGATAATTTCCTGGACACTTACACTCTCCCAAGACTAAACCAGGGAAGAAGCTGAATCCTGAATAGACCAATAGCAGGTTCTGAAATTGAGGCAATAATTACATCACCAACCAAAAAGTCCAGGACCAGATGGATTCACAGCTGAATTCTACCACAAAGGTACAAGGAGGAGCTGGTACCATCTCTTCTGAAACTACTCCAATCAATAGAGAAAGAGGGAATCCTCCCTAACTCATTTTATGAGGCCAACATCATCCTGGATACCAAAGCCTGGCAGAGACAATAAATAAAAGAGAATTTTCACCAATATGTCTGATGAACATCAAATGCAAAAAATCCTTAATAAAATACTGGCAAACCGAATCCAGCAGCACACCAAAAGGTTATCCACTATGATCAAGTGGGCTTCATCCCAGGGATGAAGGCTGGTTCAACATATGCAAAATCAATAAACGTGAATCCAGCATATAAACAGAACCAAAGACAAAACCACATGATTATGTCAATAGATGCAGAAAAGGCCTTTGACAAAACTCAACAGCCCTTCATGCTAAAAACTCTCAATAAACTAGGTATTGATGGAACATATCTCAAAATAATAAGAGCTATTTATGACAAACCCACAGCCAATATCATACTGGAATGGGCAAAACTGGAAGCATTCCCTTTGAAAACTGGCACAAGACAGGGATGTCTCTCTCTCACCACCTCCTATTCAACATATAGTATTGGAAGTTCTGGCTAGGCAATCAGGCAAGAGAAAGAAATCAAGGGTATTCCAGTTAGAAAAGAAGAAGTCACTGTCACTCTTGCAGATGACATGATTGTATATTTAGAAAATCCCATTGTCTCAGCCCAAAATCTCCTGTTGATAAGCAACTTCAGCAAAGTCTCTGTGATTACAAAATCAATGTGCAAAATCACAAGCATTCTATACACCAGTAACAGACAAACAGAGAGCCAAATCATGAATGAACTTCCATTCACAATACTAAAGAGAATAAAATACCTTTGAATCCAACTTACAAGGGATGTCAAGGACCTCAAGGAGAACTACAAACCACTGCTCAGTGAAACAAAAAGAGGACACAAACAAATGGAAGAACATACCATGCTCATGGATAGAAGAATCAATATCAAAATGGCCATACTGCCTAAGGTAATTTATAGATTCAATGCCATCCCATCAAGCTACCAATGAGTTTCTTTACAGAATTGGAAAACTGCTTTAAAGTTCATATGGAACCAAAAGAGCCCGCATTGCCAAGACAATCCTAAGTCAAAGAACAAAGCTGGAGGCATCACTGCCTGACTTCAAACTATACTACAAGGCTACAGTAACTAAAACAGCATGGTACTGGTACCAAAACAGATATAGAGCAATGGAACAGAACAACAGAGTCCTCAGAAACAATAACACACAGCTACAGCCATCTGATCTTTGAGAAACCTCAGAAAACAAGAAATGGGGAAAGATTCCCCATTTAATAAATGGTGCTGGGAAAATTAAGGCCATAAGTAGAAAGTTGAAACTGGATCCTTTCTCTACTCCCTTATAGGAAAAAGTAATTCAAAGATGGATAGAGACTAATGTTAGGACCTAATACCATAAAAACCCTACAAGAAAACCTTAGGTAATACCATATCTGTGACATAGGCATGGCAAGGGACTTCATGTCTAAAACACCAAAAGTAATGGCAAATAAAAGCCAAAATTGAAATGGGATCTAATTAAACTAGAGAGCCTAAAACAGCAAAAAGAAACTACCATCAGAGTGAACAGGCAACTTACAGAATGGGAGAAAAGTTTTGCAATCTACTCCATCTGACAAAGGGCTAATATCGAGAACCTACAAAGAACTCCAAACAAATTCCCATAAGAAAAAACAAACAACCCCATCAAAAAGTGGGCAAAGGATATGAACAGACATTTCTCAAAAGAAGATGCATACAGCCAACAGACACATGAAAAATGCTCATCATCACTGGCCATCAGAGAAATGCAAATCAAAACCATTAATGAGATACCATCTCACACCAGTTAGAATGGCAATCATTCAAAAGTTTGAAACAACAGGTGCTGAGAGGATGTGGGAGAAATAGGAACACTTTTACACTGTTGGTGGATTGTAAACTAGTTCAACCATTATGGAAAAACAGTATGGCGATTCCTCAAGGATCTAGAACTAGAAATTCATTTGACCCAGCCATCCCATTACCATATACCCAAAGGATTATAAATCATGCTGCTATAAAGACACATGCACGATGTTTATTAAGTGCACTTTTCACAATAGCAAAGACTTGGAATCAACCCAAAATGTCCATCAGTGACAGACTGGATTAAGAAATGGCACATATACACCATGGAATACTATGCAGCCATAAAAGCATGAGTTTGTGTCCTTTGTAGGGACATGGATGAAGTTGGAAAAACATCATTCTCAGCACAAACTATCACAATAACAGAAACCAAAATCGCATGTCTCCTCACCTCATAGGTGGGAACTGAACAATGAGACTACTCTTGGACATGGGAAGGGGAACATCACACACTGGGGCCTCTGATGGGGAGGGGCTAGGGGGAAGGGATTGCATTGGGAGTTATACCTGATGTAAATGACCAGTTGATGGGTGCTGATGAGTTGATGAGTGCAGCACACCAACATGGCACAGGTATACATATGTAACAAACCTGCCCCTTGTACACATGTACCCTAGAACTTAAAGTATCATAATAATAAAAAAAAAATGCAAAAAAAATACAAAAAAACCGTAGCCATTCTGACTGGTGTGAGATGATATTTCAATGTGGTTTTGATTTGCATTTCTCTGATAATTAGTGATGCTGAGTATTTTTGCATATTCTTGTTTGACCACTTGTATGTCTTCTTTGAGAAGTGTCTATTCATATACTTTGTCCATTTTTAAATGAGGTTATTTGTTTTTTGCTTGTTGATGTGTTTAAGTTCCCTATAGATCCTGGATATTAGGCCTTTGTCAGATGCAGTTTCTGAATACCTTCTCCCATTCTGTTGGTTGTCTGTTTGCTCTGTTGATGGTTTCTTTTGCTGTGTAGAAGCTCTTTAGTTTAATTAGATCCCATTTGTCAATTTTTGTTTTTGTTGTGATTGCTTTTTAGCATCTTCATCATGAAATATTTGCCACTTCCTATGTCCAGAATGGTATTTGCTAGGTTGTCTTCCAGGGTTCTTTTAGTTTTGGTTTTACATTTGAGTCTTTAATCCATCTTGAGTTAATTTTTGTATATAGTGTAAAGAAGTTGTCCAGTTTTAATCTTCTGCATATGGCTATCCAATTATCCCAGCACCATTTATTGTATAGGGAATCCTTTCCCCATTGCTTGTTTTTGTCAACTTTGTCAAAGATCAGGTGATTGTAGGTGTGCAGCCTTATTTCTTAGCTCTCTACTCTGTTTCATTGGTCTATGTGTCTATTTTGGTAACAGTACCATGCTGTTTTAGTTACGGTAGTAGCCCTGTAGTATATTTTGTAGTCAGGTAACATGATGCCTCCAGCTTTGTTCTTTTTGCTTAGGATTGCCTTGGCTATACGGGCTCTTTGTTGGTTCCATATGAATTTTTAAAATAGTTTTTTTTTGTAGTTCCATGAGGAATGTCACTTGTAGTTTGGTAGGAATAACATGGAATCTGCAAATTGCTTTGGGAAGTATGGCCATTTTTACAATATTGAGTCTTCCAGTCCATGAGCATGGAATGATTTTCCATTTATTTGTGCCATCTCTGATTTCTTTCAGCAGTGTTTTGTAACTCTACTTGTGGAGATCTTTCACTGCCTTGGTTAGCTGTTTTCATAGCCATTTTATTCCTTTTTTTAATTTGGCAATTGTGAATGGTTTGCATTCCTGATTTGGCTCTTGGCTTGGCTACTGTTGGTGTATACAAATGCTAGTTATTTTTGTACATTGATTTTGTATCCTGAAACTTTGGTGAAGGTAGTTATTGGCTGAAGGAGCTTTTGGGCCAAGACTATGGGATTTTCCAGATATAGAATCATGTTGTCTGCAAACAGGGATAGTTTGACTTCCTCTCTTCCTATTTGGATGTCCTTTATTTCTTTCTCTTGCCTTGTTGCTCCAGCCAAGCCTTTAAATACTATGTTAAATATGAATGATGAGAAAGGGTCTCCTTGTCTTATGCTGCTTTTCAAGGGGAATGCTTCCAGCTTTTGCCCATTCCATATGATGTTAGCTGTGGATTTTTCATAGATGGATCTTACTATTTTGAGACATTTTCTTTCAATATCTAGTTTATTGAGTGTTTAACATGAAGCAGTGTTGAATTTTATTGAAAGCCTTTTCTGCATCTATTGAGATAAGCATGTGGTTTCTGTCTTTACTTCTGTTTATGTGATGAATCACATTTATTGATTTGCATACATTGAACCAACCTTGCATTCCAGGGATAAAGCCTACTTGATTGTGGTAGATAAGCTTTTTGATGTGCTGTTGGATTCAGTTTGCCATTATTTTGTTGAGGATTTTTGCTCTGATGTTCATCAAGAATATTGGCCTGAAGTTTTCTCTTTTTTGGTGCATCTCTGCCAGGCTTTGGTATCAGAATGATGTTGGTATTATAGAATGAGTTAGGGAGGAGTCTCTCCTCCTCAATACTTTGGAATAGTTTCAGTAGGAATGGTAACAGCTCTTCTTTGTACATCTGGTACAAAGGAGGATTTGGCTGTGAATTTGTCTGGTCTTGGGCTTCTTTTTTTTTGGTTGGTAGGCTATTTGTTGCTAATTGAAATTTATAGTTGATTATTGGTCTGTTCAGGGATTCAATTTCTTCCTGATTCAGTCTTGTGAGTATGTATGTATCAAGAATTTATATATTTCTTATAGATTTTCTAGTTTTTGTACATGGGGTGTTCATAACAGTCTCTGAAGGTTTTCTGTGTTTCTGTGGGGTCCATGTTAATATCCCACTTGTCATTTCTAACGATTTATTTGGGTCTTCTCTTTTATTCTTTGTTAGTCTATATGTATCCTGTTAATGTTTTTAAAAAACCATCTACTGGATACATTGATCTTTTGAATGGTTTTTCTTGTCTCAATCGCCTTTAGTTCAGCTCAGATTTTGGTTATTTCTTGTCCTCTGCTAGCTTTGCTGCTGGTTTGCTCTTGCTTCTCTAGTTCTTTTAGTTGTGGTATTAGGTTGTTTATTTGAGATCTTTTTAACTTTTCAATGTGGGTATTTAGTGCTATAAACTTCCCTTTTGATATTGCCTTAGCTGTGTCCCAGAGATTCTGTTATGTTGTATCTTTGTTCTCATTAGTTTCAAAGAACTTCTTGATTTCTGCCTCAGTATCATTTTTACCCAAGAGTCATTCAGGAGCAAGTTGTTTAATTTCCATGTAATTGTATGGTTTTGAGCAATTTTCTTAGCCTTGAATTCTACTTTTATTACACTGGACTTTTATTTGTAGGTGACCTGTCCTTTCTCTCTATCTGCCTTTTACATTTTTTCTTTCATTTCAGCCTTGGAGAATCTGATGATTATGTGTCTTGGGGATCATCTTCTTGTTAAGTATTTTGTGGGGGTACTCTGCATTTCTGAATTTGAATTTTGGCCTCTCTAGCTAGGTTGGGGACGTTCTCATGGATGTTATCCTGAAATATGTTTTCCAAGTTGCTTCTGTTCTCTCTATCGCTTTCAGGGACATCAATGAGTCATAGATTCGGTCTCTTTACATAATCCCATATTTCTTGGAGGTTTTGTTAATTTCTTTTCTTTCTTTTTTCTTTATTCTTGTCTGTCTTATTTCAGAAAGCCAGTCTTCAAGCTCTGTGTTTTTTTTCCTCAGCCTGGTCTATTCTGCTGTTAATACTTGTGATTGCATTATGAAATTATGTCAGTGTGTGTTCCCATTTTATCAAGTCGGTTATGTTCTTTTCTATATTGGCTATTTTGTATGTCAGCTCAGGTGTTGTTTTATTGTCATTCTTAGCTTCCTTATACTGGGTTTAACATTCTCCTGAATCTTGATGGCCTTTGTTCCTATCCATATTCTGAATTCTGTTTCTGCCATTTCAGCCATCTCAGCTTGGTTAAGAACGCTTGCTGGAGAAGTAGTGTGGTGGTTTGGAGGAAAGAAGAGACTCTGGCATTTTGAGTTGTCAGAGTAATTGTGTTGGTTTTCTCTCATCTTTGTGGGCTGATATTCCTTCAGTCTTTGAAGTTGCTGTTCTATGAATGGACTTTTTTTTCTTTTATCCTATTTGATGACCTTGAGTGTTTGATTGTGGTATAAAGTGGGTTCAGTTGACTGCCTTCATTTCTGGAAGATTTTAAGGGACCAAGTCTTGGTTCAGGACTCCTGGGTTGCATGCTGTAACTCTAGGGAACTGGTATCAGACCCCAGCTTTGTTATCTGGATCCTGGACGTTAGGAACTTGCTGTACTGGAGTGGCTGAGGTGCTCCCAGGCCACTGGTCACAGCACTCACAGCACTATGAGGGATGGTGCCAGCTAAAGCACTTCATAGGGAGGGTAGTGGCAGAGGGATTCATCCTCATTCCCACATGCCAGCAACAGTGGCAGTGCAAGAGGGTGCATGCTTGTCTGCTGCAGCAGGATGCTAGCAGGTGCTGGCCTCTGTGCAGGCATTCCCAGCAGTGGTGATGGCAGTATGGCTTAGAGGGCCAGGGGCCCCTGCTGGTGACTGTGTGTGCATTTGCGCCAGTAGTGGTGTTAGCGCTGGGATTTGGCACTGGTGGGCACAGGACTGTGTGTGCCCTCTGTGTGCATTCATATTGGCAGTGGTTGCTGCTCAGGGCAAGGGTGGGCCTGCTTTCTTCCACGCCTAGTTTTGCACCAGCTGCAGTGTTGACACAGGGGTGTGGCTTTTGGGGAGCAGAACTGGCAAGGTCCGTGCCTGCCAATGCTCTGAGGACAATGGCATTGAGTTGGGGGGAAGGGAGGGCAGGGTGTCTCAAGTGGCCAGCAGTGTCACTGCAGGGTGCATGCACACATGGACGCTGGCAGGGAAGGGAAGGGAAAGTCTGCCTGTGCACACATGTGCCAGCAAAGCAATGCAGGGGGTGGCTGTGGGTGAGTGTGTCCATGCATGACGGCATGAGGGAGACTCCAGTGGGGGGAGGGTGTGGGTGGACAGGTGCATGTTTGTGGGAGTTGCAGTGCTGGAACTCTGCTGGTCAGTTGTGGTCTGCCAGTGCAGCTATGATGTGGGCCTCCAGGTGATACCTGGGGGGTGTACTGCAAGCAGGCATGGCCAGGCTGGGGCCCTGTGAGAGGTCAGTGGACTGAGGAGTGTTCAGGTTGGATTCGCCCCCTCTAATGGGCAAGACTGACCTACAGAGTTCAGTCTATCAGTTCCCCTAGGGCTGAAATCTCCTATGGGAGCAAGTCGAGCATAGAGGAATGGGCATCCCTGGCTGTGCTCCACTACAGATGTTCTCATACCAAACCCTCTGGCTTCCACACCAGCTGGAGTTCTGCCATTTCTCTAAGCAGTTCTCCCTGCCAAGTCAAGTATCCCTGATGGCTGAGGGGTCTTCTGCCAGGATTCCAGATGCCCACAGTGAGAGTGGATTGCTGCTTGCCTGTTCAACTTACCCCATTCTGCAGGAGTTGTTGGGGGCCAAGAATGAGTCCCAGTGTGCAGTAGCCCCATGAATGGTTCCCAGCTTCCTTCCCCTTCAGACCAACATCTGTGTCTTCCCTCCATCCACTCTTAATTCCTTTCCTCTGAAGGAAAGGAGCATGCCAGAAGATCTTAAGATCTGCTAGGAGCATGCCAGTCTTCCTGATATCCTAGTCCAGGGGTGTCCAATCTTTTGGCTTCCCTGGGCCACATTAGAAGAAGAATTGTCTTGAACCAGGCCACACATAAAATACAGTAACAATAGCTGATGAGCTAAAAAAAAAAAAAAAAAAAAAAAAAAAAACACAAAAAAACTTTTTTTTTTTTTTTTTTTTTTTTGAGACAGAGTCTTGCTCTGTTGCCCGGGCTGGAGTGCAGTGGCATGATCTCATCTCACTGCAACCTCCACCTCCCAGGTTCAACTGATTCTCCTGCCTTAGCCTCCCCAGTAGCTAGGATTACAGGCACATGCCACCACATCCATTTAATATTTGTATTTTGTAGAAACGGGGTTTCACTATGTTGGCCAGGCTGGTCTTGAACTCCTGACCTCAAGTCATCCACCCACCTTGGCCTCCCAAAGTGCTGGGATTATAGGCATGAGCCACCATGCCCAGCCAAAATCTCATAATATTTTTAAGAAAGTTTATGAATTTGTGTTGGGTTAGGCCACATTCAAAGCTGTCTTGGGCTGCACACAGCCTGTGGGCTGCAGATCAGACAAGTTTGTCCTATTCCCTTAGTGGGAGATATTCTTCCTGGCTGCATCTAGTTGACCATCTTGGAGCAACAATTGGTATTGATTTCTAGTTTTTTTGCATTGTAGTATGAGAGTATGATTGGTATGATTTCAACTTTTTTGAATATATTGAAGATTGCTTTGTGACTGAGCATGTGGTTGTTATTAGAATATGTTCTATGTGCAAATGAGAAAAATGTCTATTCTGTAGTTGTTGGGTGAAGTGTTCTGTAGATTTCTATTAGGTCCAATTGATCAAATACAGAGTTTAAGTGTAGAGTTTGTTTGTTAGTTTTTTGCCTCAATGATCTGTCTAATGCTATAAGTGGGTGTTGAAGTCTCCTACTATTACTGCGTGGTTGTCTAAGTCTTTTTGTAGGCCAAGAATTTGTTTTATGCATCTGAGTGCTCCAATGTTGGGTGCATATATATTTAGGATACTTAAGGCTTCTTGGTGGATTTTACCCTTTATCACTATATAATGTCCTTTATTGTCCTTCTTTTATTGGTTTAATGTCTGTTTTACCTGATATAAAAATAGTGACTCTTGCTCTTTTTTGCTTCCCATTTGTGTGGTAGATCTTACTCCACCCTTTTATTTTAAGCCTGTGTGCATTGTTACTTGTGAGATGGGTCACTTGAAGACAACAGATGGTGGAATCTTTTTATCTAGCCTTTCACTCTGTGTCTTTTAAGTGGGGTATTTAGCCTGTTTACATTCAAGGTTAGTATTGATATGTGTGATTTTGATCCTGTCATGGTGTTGGTAGTTGGTTTTTAGTTGATTGTATAGTTGCTTTATAATGCTTGTGGGCTGTGTGCTTAAGTGTGCTTTTGTGGTAGCAGATGTTGTTCTTTTAAATCCATGTTTAGCACTCCCTTAGAGACTTTTTTTTAAAGACTGGTCTAGTTGAAACATATTCCCTTGGCATTTGCTTATCAGAGAAGGGTTTCAGCTCTCTTTCACTTGTGAAGCTTAGTTTGACAGGATAGGAAATTCTTGGTTGGAATTTCTTTTCTTTAAGAAAACCAAAAAAATTCTATATGCCTCATAATATCTTCTAGCTTGTAAGATTTCTACTGAGAGGTCTTCTGTTGCCTGAGGGGGTTCCTTCTGTAGGTGACCTGGGAGAGTATTTCTTAATCCCCTCAGTTGGCTGGAAGTCCTTCTATGCCTTGACATTTTGAAAGCCCTTGCCTGAATCACAACTCTGTTACCTACTGATGTCTGACTTTGTAAAATCTTTGAAAGTGCTCCCTCACCTTGCGGCAATGGAATAGTCATGCACAAAAGGCACCTAGCACAGTCTAACACTGAGTAACCACTCAGTCAGTGTTTGCTATCAGCTTTTCCTCATGGTGTTATTAGAGCAGAAACACATTAAACAGAGCTATCATCATAACTGCATGTATCCATGCTTTGAACAGCACAGTCCTGGGTATCATGATGGGTGTTGCTATCCCCATTTTCCTGATAGTGAAATATTAATATTTCACAGCTCTCTTGTAATTAAGGTCACAGAGCTAGAATAAGATAGTAGGAGACATGGAAGACAGGCCTGCTGGCCTCTGGGTTGATGTTCTCTCTACCTGTGACTGACTGATAGATCCACAACTCCTATTTATTCTCTGACTTCCCAGTATTGTTGCTGTTCCCACTTACCGATAGAAGCCAATTGTATGTTTTGCTCACTATTATATTTCTAGCACTGAGAATAAAATCTGGCTAGTAAGTGATCAATAAAAGTTTGTTGCAAGAGAGACCTGATCCCTGGAACTAGTCTGGACATGTGATCTTACCACTCTGGATTTTTCAGGTTACATTTCCCAAGAGGCTGAGAATCAAGCAGGTAGAATTGGGAAATAATTCTGTCCTAACCTCTTTACTGAAAGTGTGATCTTGGGCATGTTTTTAAGACACTTTGAACTCATTTTTATTTCTTGTTAACATGTGAATATAATATGGGTTATGCAGGGTTGGTATACTAATAAGATGTGTATGAAGAACCCAACATTCTCCTTATTTCATTCAATAGATACTTGTTGGATATGTACCTTTCAAGTATGGAAAACCTAGATGTCGGCTGTGGAAACAAAACTCATCTTCAAAAGGAAAATAAAAATCAGTCCTATGCTAGATACCATGTTACACATATTTGAGAAAAATTCTCAGGCAAGTACAGTATTTTTTTTTTTTTTTTTCAATTCTGTTGAAGTTGGTGTCCTCTAAGTTGCTAAAACCTAACATCTGGAAACTAAAAATAATCTCTTTGATCATAAATGTCTCTGTTTTTCTTTCTTATGAAAGCCCCTATTCCTGCGTTACTTTTAAAGTTTGGCAAACATTGAATAAACAATTATGTAAGACCTAAAACAATAGCCCCCAAATTAAAGATGGCTTAAAACTGTATCACTTGATAGAGTTGAATTAGTAGTTACACTAATTCTTACTAATTATCATAAGTTGCATTTTTAGATAATATGTTTATTTCACTTACATATATATAACTTTAAAAGTAAAATGTTCCCAGTTCCAAGACAGCTGAATAGGAACAGCTCCAGTCTACAGCTCCCAGCATGAGTGACACAGAAGATGGGTGATTTCTACATTTCCAACTGAGGTACTGGGTTCATCTCACTGGGACTTGTTGGACAGTGGATGCAGTCCATGCAGTGTGAGCCGAAGCAGGATGGGGCATTGTCTCAACGGGGAAGTGCAAGGGGTCAGGAAATTCCCTTTCCTAGCCAAGGGAAGACATGACAGATGGTACCTGGAAAATCGGGACACTCCCACCCTAATACTATGCTTTTCCAACAGTCTTAGCAAATGGCACACCAGGAGATTATATCCTGCACCTAGCTTGAAGGGTCCCATGCCCATAGAGCCTCACTCACTGCTAGCACAGCAGTCTGAAATTGAACTGCAAGGCAACAGCGAGGCCAGGGGAGGGGCATCTGCCATTGCTGAGGCTTGAGTAGGTAAACGAAACAGCCAGGAAGCTCAAACTCAGTGGAGTCCACTGCAGCTCAAGGAGGCCTGCCTGCCTGCCTCTGTAGGCTCCACCTCTGAAGGCAGGGCATAGCTGAGCAAAAGGCAGCAGACACTTCTGCAGACTTAAATGTCCCTGTCTGACAGCTTTGAAGTGAGTAGAAGTTCTCCCAGCATGGAGCTTGAGATCTGACAATGGACTGCCTCCTCAAGTGGGTCCCTGACCTCCAAGTAGCCTAACTGGGAGACACCTCCCAGTAGGGGCCAACTGACACCTCATACAGCCAGGCGCCCCTCTGAGATGAAGCTTCCAGACGAAGAATCAGGCAGCAACATTTACTGTTCTGCAATATTTGCTGTTTTGCAGCTTCTGCGGGTGATACCCAGGCAAACAGTGTCTGGAGTGGACCTCCAGCATACTCCAACAGACCTGCAGCTGATGGTCCCGACTGCTAGAAGGAAAATTAACAAACAAAAAGGACATCCACACCAAAACCCCATCTGTATGTCACCATCATCAGAGACCAAAGGTAGATAAAACCACAAAGATGGGGAGAAACCAGAGCAGAAAAGCTGAAAATGCTAAAAATCAGAGCACCTCTTCTACTCCAAAGGGACGCAGCTCCTGACCAGCAACGGAACAAAGCTGGACAGAGAATGACTTTGACGAGTTGAGAGAAGTAGGCTTCACACGATTGGTAATAACAAACTTCTCCGAGCTAAAGGAGGATGTTTTCAAACCCATTGCAAAGAAGCTAAAAACCTTGAAAAAAGATTTGAAAATGTGGCACATATACACCATGGAATACTATGCAGCCATAAGAAAGGATGAGTTTGTGTCCTTTGTAGGGACATGGATGAAGCTGGAAAACATCATTCTCAGCAAACTATCGCAAGAACAGAAAACCAAACACTGCATGTTCTCACTCATAGGTGGGAACTGAACAATGAGATCCCTTGGACTCGGGAAGGGGAACATCATACACCGGGGCCTATCACGGGGAGGGTGGAGGGTGGAGGGATTGCATTGGGAGTTATACCTGATGTAAATGACGAGTTGATGGGTACTGATGAGTTGATGGGTACAGCATGCCAACATGGCACAAGTATACATATGTAACAAGCCTGCACGTTATGCACATGTACCCCAGAACTTAAAGTATAATAAAAAAAATAAAAGATTAGACAAATGGCTAACCAGAATAAACAGCATAGAGAAGACCTTAAATGACCCGATGGAGCTGAAAACCATGGCATGAGAACTACATGACACATGCACAAGCTTCAGTAGCCAATTTGATCAAGTGGAAGAAAGGGTATCAGTGATTGAAGATCAAATGAATGAAATGAAGCAAGAACAGAAGTTTAGAGAAAAGAGTAAAAAGAAATGAACAAAGCCTCCAAGAAATATGGGACTATGTGAAAAGACCAAATCTACATCTGATTGGTGTACCTGAAAGTGACGGGGAGAATGAAACCAAGTTGGAAAACACTCTTCAAGATATTATCCAGGAGAAATTCCCCAACCTAGCAAGGCAGGCCAACATTCAAATTCAGGAAACACAGAGAATGCCACAAAGATACTCCTCGAGAAGAGCAACTCCAAGACACATAATTGTCAGATTCACCAAAGTTGAAGTGAAGGAAAAAATGTTAAGGGCAGTCAGAGAGAAAGGTAAGAAAAGAATTTTCAACCTGGAATTTCATATCCAGCTGAACTAAGCTTCATAAGTGAAGGAGAAATAAAATCCTTCACAGACAAGCAAATGCTGAGAGATTTTGTCACCACCAGGCCTGCCTTATAAGAGATCATGAAGGAAGCACTAAACATGGAAAGGAACAACTGGTGCCAGCAACTCCAAAAACATGCCAAATTGTAAAGACCATCAATGCTAGGAAGAAACTGAATCAACTAATGAGCAAAATAACCACCGAACATCATAATGACAAGATCAAATTCACACATAACAATATTAACCTTAAATGTAAATGGGCTAAATGCTTCAGTTAAAAGACACACTGGTAAATTGGATAAAGAGTCAAGACCCATCAGTGTGATGTATTCGGCAGACCCATCTCACGTGCAGAGACACACATAGGCTCAAAATAAAGGGATGGAGGAAGATCTACCAAGCAAATGGAAAACAAAAAAAAGCAGGGGTTGCCATCCTAGTCTCTGATAAAACAGACTTTAAACCAACAAAGATCAAAAGAGACAAAGAAGGACATTACATAATGGTAAAGGGATCAATGTAACAAGAAGAGCTAACTATCCTAAATATATGTGCGCCCAATACAGGAGCACCCAGATTCATAAAGCAAGTCCTTAGAGACCTACAAAGAGACTTAGACTCCCACACAATAATAATGGGAGACTTTAACACCCCACTGTCAACCTTAGACAGATCAACGAGACAGAAAGTTAACAAAGATATCCAGGAATTGAACTCAGCTCTGCACTAAGCAGACCTAATAGACATCTACAGAACTCTCCACCCCAAATCAACAGAATATACATTCTTCTCAGCACCACATCACACTTATTCCAAAATTGACCACATAATTGGAAGCAAAGCACTCCTCAGCAAATGTAAAAGAACAAAAATCACAACAACCTGTCTTTCAGACCACAATGCAATCAAACTAGAACTCAGGATTAAGAACTTCACTCAAAACCGTTCAACTATGTGGAAACTGAACAACCTGCTCCTGAATGACTATTGGGTACATAATGAAATGAAAGCAGAACTAAAGATGTTCTTTGAAACCAACGAGAGCAAAGACACAACATACCAGAATACCGGGAACATTCAAAGCAGTGTGTAGAGGGAAATTTATAGCACTAAATGCCCACAAGAGAAAGCAGGAAAGATCTAAAATTGACACCCTAACATCACAATTAAAAGAACTAGAGAAGCAAGGGCAAACACATTCAAAAGCTAGCAGAAGGCAAGAAATAACTAAGATCAGAGCAGAACTGAAGGAGATAGAGACACAAAAAGCCCTCCAAAAAATCAATGAATCCAGGAGTTGGTTTTTTGAAAAGATCAACAAAAGTAACAGACCGCTAGTAAGACTAATAAAGAAGAAAAGAGAGAAGAATCAAATAGACGCAATAAAAATTGATAAAGGGGATATCAGCAGCAATCTCACAGAAATACAAACTACCATCAGAGAATACTATAAACACCTTTACGCAAATAAACTAGAAAATCTAGAAGAAATGGATGAATTCCTGGACACATACACCCTCCCAAGACTAAACCAGGAAGAAATTGAATCCCTGAATAGACCAATAACAGGCTCTGAAATTGAGGCAATAACTAATAGCCTACCAACCAAAGAAAGTCCAGGACCAGAAGGATTCACAGCCGAATTCTACTAGAGGTACAAGGAGGAGTTGGTACCATTCCTTCTAAAACTGTTCCAGACAACAGAAAAAGAGGGAATCCTCCCTAACTCATTTTATGAGGCCAGCATCATCCTAATACCAAAGCCTGGCAGAGACACAACAAAAAAAGAGAATTTTAGACCAATATCCCTGATGAACATTGATGCAAAAATCCTCAATAAAATACCGGCAAACCAAATCCAGCAGCACATCAAAAAGGTTATCCACCATGATCAAGTGGGCTTCATCCCAGGGATGCAAGGCTGCTTCAACATACACAAATCAATAAATGTAATCCATCATATAAACAGAACCAAACACAAAAACCACATGATTATCTCAATAGATGCAGAAAAGGCCTTCAACAAAATTCAACAGCCTTTCATGCTAAAAACTCTCAGTAAACTAGGTATTGATGGGACATATCTCAAAATAATAAGAGCTATTTATGACAAACCCACAATATCATACTGAATGGGCAAAAACTGGAAGCATTCCCTTTGAAAACTGGCACAAGACAGGGATGCCCTCTTTCACTACTCCTATTCAACATAGTGTTGGAAGTTCTGGCCAGAGCAATCAGGCAGGAGAAAGAAATAAAGGGTATTCAAATAGGAAGAGAGGAAGTAAAATTGTCTCTGTTTGCAGATGACATGATTATATATTAGAAAACCCCATCGTCTCAGCCCAAAATCTCCTTAAACTGATAGCAACTTCAAAGTCTCAGGATACAAAATCAATGTGCAAAAATCGCAAGCATTCCTATACACCAATAACAGACAGAGAGCCAAATCAAGAGTGAACTCCCATTCACAATTGCTTCAAAGAGAATATACCTAGGAGTCCAAATTAAAAGGGGTGTGAAGGACCTTTTCAAGGAGAACTACAAACCACTGCTCAACGAAATAAGAGGACACAAACAAATGGAAGAACTTTCCATGCTCATGGATAGGAAGAATCAATATCATTAAAATGGCCATACTGCCCAAGGTAATTTATAGATTCAATGCCAACCCCATCAAGCTACCAATGACTTTCTTCACAGAATTGGAAAAAACTACTTTAAAGTTCATATGGAACCAAAAAAGAGCCCGCATTACCAAGACAATCCTAAGCCAAAAGAACAAAGCTGGAGGCATCAAGTGACCTGACTTCAAACTATACTACAAGGCAACAGTAACAGCATGGTACTACTACCGAAACAGAGATATAGACCAATGGAACAGAACAGAGCCCTGAGAAATAATGCCACACATCTACAACCATCTGATCTTTGACAAACCTGACAAAAACAAGAAATGAGGAAAGGATTCCCTATTTAATAAATGGTGCTGGGAAAACTGGCTAGCCATATGTAGAAAGCTGAAACTAGATCCCTTCCTTACACCAGATACAAAAATTAATTCAAGATGTTTTAAAGACTTAAATGTTAGACCTAAAACCCTAAAAACAGTAGAAGAAAACCTAGGCAATACCATTCAGGACATAGGCATAGGCAAAGACTTCATAACTAAAACACCAAAAGCAATGGCAACAAAAGCCAAAATTGGCAAATGGGATCTAATTAAACTAAAGAGCTTCTGCACAGCAAAAGAAACTACCATCAGAGTGAACAGGCAACCTACAGAATGGGAGAACATTTTTGCAATGTATTCATCTGACAAAGGGCTAATATCCAGAATTTACAAAAAGCACAAACAAATTTACAAGAAATAAACAAACAACCCCATCAAAAAGTGGATGAAGGATATGAACAGACAATTCTCAAAAGAAGACATTTATGCAGCTAACAGACACATGAAAAAATGTTCGTCATCACTGGCCATCAGAGAAATGCAAATCAAATCCACAATGAGATACCATCTCACACCAGTTAGAATCGTGATCATTAAAAAGTCAGGAAACAACAGGTGCTGGAGAGGATGTGGAGAAATAGGAACACTTTTACACATGTTGGTGGGACTCATGAATACTAGTTCAACCATTGTATGAAGACAGTGTGGCGATTCCTCCAAGGATGCTAGAACTAGAAATACCATTTGACTCGGCCATTTAGCCCATTACTGGGTATATATCCAAAGGATTATAAATCATGCTGCTATGAATTAGATCACATGTCATCACGTATGTTTATTGCTGGTCACTATTGCACAATACAAAGACTTGGAACCAACCCAAATGTCCATCAATGAGAGACTGTTGGTCTTAAGAAAATGGTGTGCACATATACAGCCACTGGTACCAGTACTATGCTAGCCATAAAAAAGTGATGAGTTCATGTCCTCTTGTAGGGACATGGCATGCACCTGGAAACCATCATCTCTCAGCATTTGCTGTTCTGGAAAGGATTTTGTTTCTCCTTCCCTTATGAAGCTTAGTTTGGCTCAGTATGAAATTCTGGGTTGAAAATTCTTTTCTTTATGAATGTTGAACATTGGCCCCCACTCTCTTCTGGCTTGTAGGGTTTCTGCAGAAAGATCTGCTGTTAATCTGATGGGCTTCCATTTATAGGTAATCTGACCTTGGTCTCTGGCTGCCCTTAACATTTTTCCCTTTGTTTCAACCTTGGAGAATCTGATGATTATATGTCTTGGGGCTGCTCTTCTCGAGGAGTATCTTAGTGGTGTTCTCTGTATTTCCTGTATTTGAATGTTGGCCTGTCTTGCTAGGTTGGAGAAGTTCTCTTGGATACTACTCTGAAGTGTGTTTTCCAGTTTGCTTTAATTCTCCCCTTCACGTTCAGGGACCCCAATCAATCATAGGTTTGGTCTTTTCACATAGTCTCATATTTGTTTGGGGTTTAATGCATTCCTTTTCATTGTTTTTTCTCTAATCTTGTCTTCACGCCTTATTTCAGTAAGTTGATCTTCAATCTCTGATCTTCCGCTTCATCGATTCAGCTATTGATTCTTGTGTATGCTTCATGAAGATGTAGTCCTCTGTTTTTCTGCTCCCTCGGGTCATTTATGTTCTTCCCTAAAACAAGTTCTTCTAGTTAGCAGTTCCTGTAACCTTTTGTCAAGGTTCTTAGCTTCCTTGCATTGGGTTAGAACATGCTCCTTTAGCTCAGAGGAGTTTGTTATTATTCACATTCTGAAGCCTACTTCTGTCAGTTTGTCAAACTCATTCTTCATCCAGTTTTGTATCCTTGGTGGAGAGGAGTTGCAATCGTTTGGAGGGGAAGAGGCATTCTGGTTTTTGGAATTTTCAGGATTTTTGTGCTGGTTTTTCCTCATCTTCATGGATTTAGCTACCTTTGATCTTTAAGGCTGATGACCTTTGGATGTGGTTTCCATCTGGGAGTCCTTTTTGTTGATGTTGATGTTATTGCTTTCTGTTTGTTAGTTTTTCTTTTTATTATTATTATTATTATTATACTTTAAGTTCTAGGGTTCATGTGCATAACGTGCAGGTTTGTTACATATGTATACTTGTGCCATGTTGCTGTGCTGCACCCATCAACTCGTCAGCACCCAACAACTCGTCATTTACATCAGGTATAACTCCCAATGCAATCCCTCCCCGCTCCCCCCTCCCCATGATAGGCCCCGGTGTGTGATGTTCCCCTTCCAGAGTCCAAGTGATCTCATTGTTCAGTTCCCACCTATGAGTGAGAACATGCGGTGTTTGGTTTTCTGTCCTTGTGATAGTTTGCTCAGAATGATGGTTTCCAGCTGCATCCATGTCCCTACAAAGGACACGAACTCATCCTTTTTTATGGCTGCATAGTATTCCATGGTGTATATGTGCCACATTTTCTTAATCCAGTCTGTCACTGATGGACATTTGGGTTGATTCCAAGTCTTTGCTATGGTGAATAGTGCCGCAATAAACATACGTGTGCATGTGTCTTTATAGCAGCATAATTTATAATCCTTGGGGTATATACCCAGTAATCGGATGGCTGGGTCATATGGTATTTCTAGTTCTAGATCCTTGAGGAATCGCCATACTGTTTTCCATAATGGTTGAACTAGTTTACAATCCCACCAACAGTGTAAAAGTGTTCCTATTTCTCCACATCCTCTCCAGCACCTGTTGTTTCCTGACTTTTGAATGATTGCCATTCTAACTGGTGTGAGATGGTATCTCATTGTGGTTTTGATTTGCATTTCTCTGATGGCCAGTGATGATGAGCATTTTTTCATGTGTCTGTTGGCTGTATGAATGTCTTCTTTTGAGAAATGTCTGTTCATATCCTTTGCCCACTTTTTGATGGGGTTGTTTGTTTTTTTCTTGTAAATTTGTTTGAGTTCTTTGTAGGTTCTGGATATTAGCCCTTTGTCAGATTTTCTTTTAACAGCCAGGCCCGTCTTCTGCAGGTCTGCTGCAGGTTGCTGGAGGACCACTCCAGACCCTGTTTGCCTGGGCATCACCAGTGGAGGCTGCAGAACAGCAAAGATTGCTTCCTGCCTCTTCCTCTGGAAGCTTTGTCCCACAGGGGCACTGGCCTGATGCCAGCCAGAGCTGTCCTATATGAGGTGGTTGTGGATCCCTGCTGGGAGGTCTCTCCCAGTCAGGAGGCATGGGGGTCAGGGACCCACTTGAGGAGGCAGTCTGTCCCTTAGCAGAGCTCAAGCACTATGCTGGGAGAAACCTCCTTGTCAGGATCTGCTCTTCTCTTCAGAGACGGCAGGCAGGGACATTTAAGTCCACTGCAGCTGCACCCACAGCCATCCCTTCCCCCAGGTGCTCTATCTCAGGGAGTTGGCAGTTTTATCTATACACCCCTGACTGGGCCTCTGCCTTTCTTTCATAGATGCCCTGCCCAGTGAGGAGGAATCTAGAGAGGCAATCTGGCCACAGCCACTTTGCCACCCTGTGATGAGTTCCGCCCATTCCGAGCTTCCAGGTTTCCTTAACATTGTCTGGGGAAAATCGCCTACTCAAGCCTCAGCAATAGTGGATACCCCTCTTCCCACCAAGCTCAATAGTCACAAGTAGACATCAGACAGCTGGACTGGCAATGAGAATTTCAAGCCAGTGATTCTTAGCTTGCTGGGCTCCATAGGACTGCACCTGCTGAGCAAGACCACCTGGTTCCCTGGATTCAGCCCCCTTTCCAGGAGAGCGAACAGTTGTGTGACACTGGGTTCCAGGTGCTACTGGGGTACCAAAAAAAACCATAAAACTCCTGCAACTAGCTCAGTGTCTGCCCAAACAACTGCCCAGTTTTGTGCTTGAAACCCAGGGTCCTGCTGGTGTTGGCACAAGAGGGAATCTTTTCATCTGCAGATTGCAAAAACTGTGGGAGAAGCATAGAATCTGGACCAGATAGCACAGTACGTTACAGTTTCCCTTGGCTTGGGGAGGGAGATTCCTGACTCCTTGCATTTCACGGGTAGGCAATGCCCCACCCTGCTTCTGCTTGCCCTCCGTGGGCTGCACTCACTGCCTAACCAGTCCCAATAAGACGAACTGGGTACCTCAGTTGGAAATGCAGAAATCCCTTGCCTTCTGTGTTGGTCTTGCTGGGAACTGCAGACCAACGCTTTTCCTATTAGGCTATCTTGCCAGATCCCTGCAACCATCCCACATGAATTTTAAAATGGTTTTCTTCTAATTCCATATAGAATGTCATTCGTAGTTTAGTAGGAACACCATTGAATCTATAGATTGCTCTGATCAGTTTGGCTATTTTGAAAATATTGCTTCTTCCTGTTCATAAGCATAGAATGATTTTTCGTTTGTGTCATCTCTGATTTCTTTGAGCAGTGTTTTGTAGTTCTCATAGCAGAGATTGTTCTACTCCCTAGTTAGCTGTATTCCTAGGTATTTTATTCTTTTTGTGGCAATTGTGAATGGGATTGTGCTTCTGATTTGGCTCTGAGCTTCAAGGTAGTTGATGTACAGAAACGCTCCTGCTTTAGGTACATTAATTTTGTATCCTGAAAATTTCCTGAAGTTGTTTATAAGATCAAGGAACTTTTGGGTAGAGTGTCCGGGATTTTCTAGGTATGGAATCATATGGTTTGCAAACAGAGGTTGTTTGACTTGCGTGAAAAACATAGTGGAGTAAAAGCAAACACGTGTCAGCAATGGAATGGAAAAATAAAAATGCCCATGAATAAATTTAATTTGAATGTGAAGAACTAATATGTAGCAAAAAACCAGTCATTGTACAGGATACGTTAAAAGACTTGAGGAATTGAGGAGTGGCTTTTTTTTTTTTTTTTTTTTTGATTGAGAGATTCTAAAATAGATGGCTATTGTCCCAGAGTTAACATGTAATATAAAAATAGTAACTAGTATCTCAACAGGAGTATTTTAGCACCTCATCAAATGATTCTGCAGTTCATCTGAAAGACCAACGTGTCAGAATTG